>NW_024884733.1:2960806-2972146 GCF_019232065.1 Centrocercus urophasianus | reverse complement strand
CTGTGGTTGTTGCATTTGTGCAAATCCTCACTTAATGCAGCCTTGGACTTTGCTGCTCTGCTATCACTGCTGTGCTTTCTGTTGTGTTACAATAACTCAATTTTTTTTTTTTTTTTAATATTCTTTATTGTGAAGCGACTTAAAACATAATTCCTCTTTTGACTGATTGCCTGTTTGCACAGTGTTAGTGCTGATAATTCCACAGCAATACCATTTTAGTTGATTATTCCTTTTGACTTAGGTTGTTCAAACTGACTGCTTGCTACATTCAAATACTACTCAATGTAAATTTTAACTGAAGTTAGACATTAAGATTCTGGGCTCTGACTCAACAGCTCAACACAATCCTATGATTCTGGGCTCTTTGAAAACAAGCTCTGACTTATAAACTATGCTTTTCTACTGCAGCTGCTCTTATAAAATTTGTTTGTCAAATTTATACAGATAATGCTGGAAATACAGATGTGATAACAAGCTTCTCCCTTTCCATCACATCTATCAAGAGGCCACGACGCTGTAAGGCATTGTTACCCCAACAGCGGATGTGCAGTTCACCTACAGCCTCTGAGGTTACTGCAGATACATGACAGGGTGGGTCTATTGTAGTAGTATTTAGTTACAAATGTATGTATTTTTATGTAGAAGCTCTCCTCCATTCAGTGCACTAAGAAATCATAGAATCACTAAGGTTGGAAAAGACCTACAAGATCACCCAGTCTAACCATCCACCTATGACTGATGATGTTCCTGAAGACATCTTCTACTTGTAATTTATAGTTACCCTCCTCCTTTACCAGCTTTATCAATTCTGGGATTTGGGGCAGGAAAGAATTTGAAGATTTAAGATCCTCCGAAGCCCATAGTGTGGGAACTGTATGAACACAACCTACAGAGCATAAAACTGCTAGAAAATCTCCCGACGCTTTCCACCGCATCATACTTTCCACCACAAAATTATCAGCATTGATTTTATTTATTTTTTTTATAGACTTCGAGTGACTCAGGAATCTGGCAGTGTTTGAAGTGTGAGCTTTGCTCATGCATCTGTAGTGGGTGGAAGGGCAGAGTTAAGAGACTTCTAGTCCTGTAGAAAAATTCTCTGGAAACAAACTTAATGAACTGGGATGGAAGAAAGAGCCCATCATTACCAAGTGCTGATCAGACCTCCAAAATCTCAGGACAGCCATATATAAAAGTTAGAATTAAAATATATGTTATCTATTAATACAGTAATACTTTATGATAAGAAGCAAACATGTGTTTTTACTCTTCCATGCCATATACCAAATGGGACACGTTGCCCAACGAAATTGTCTCCTCTCCCTGTTAAAATACAAATTTCTAGCCATATCAAGTCGTAATGAATTATGTGCTTATTTTCATGAGGAAAAAAGATTTTTCCCCTGACGTTGTCAGATGTCCTGTGTGCTTTCAGACATTAGATTTAATCCAGTTTCACATGTGAAATGTACATACTGTACACTGTGCTATGTATAAGGCATCTGCATGTTAGCTGGTGGATACATGATGAAAGCTGCAGTTTCAAAGTAGTTATCAGCTTCTAAGCAACCTGGAAAATGACCTCCAGATTTCTCAAAAAAAAAAAAAAAAACCCCACATTTTAAATTTTTTTCTTTTTCATTGAATAATTTGGCTTTAATTCTTATTTCTAAAGTGATGACATGGAATGTTTGTCCCACATGCACCTCTGTGGTGGCATAATGCTGCTGGAGGTGGGAACCTGTAAGACACTGTTAAAACACCAATGGAAGCAGAAGAGTTGGGCTGCTAAACTTGTAACTGGAAAACCAATCGCAGCAGTGAATCCAGTCTGATTCTCTTACACGGAGAAGACAAAGCAGGAGACTTCCAGGTGGTCTCTGACTCTGGTGCAAATTAGCTTATTAGGTAACTGTAATCTGGTATAATGGTGTTGTCCTTATCAGCAACAAACACAAAAAAACCACCCTGCTTGAATTTTGTGTATGAAAGGCAAAAGCTTTTTTTTCAAGACATGGGATTTCAAGCCTTTTTCAAGTCCCATTTGAACAACCAGTACCACCACAGCTACAGCAATCCCAAATAAATCAACTCTGCCTTCCTTGTTCTCCAGTTTGTAACCTGAATCTCGAGGAGCCAGGACAGCTTCAGACAGCTCGCTCACACACACACACACACACACACACACACACACACCCTCCCTTTCCCCCCCCCCCCCCAAACCATTGGGGGAGGGGGGACAACAGATGAGCAGTAGCACCGGTGTTTGTTGTACGACCTTTTACAGCTGCCATAAAATGGCTCATCCTCCTCCCCCAGGGCTGATGCAGACATTTAGTTTGGCGAGTGGTGCTGGCAGGCTGCTTGCATGAGTAGCCAGAAGCTCTGCAATAGTTTTGGACCAGAGCGTGACTTAGATCATAATTGGGTAAAGCAATAGTCTACCATGAAGGAACAGGAAGAGAAGAAAGGGAAGATAACACTGCACATCATCTGTAGCAGCCAGTGTTCTTGCATGGGTGTGCACTTGAGCATGCCAGCCTGTGCTAACAGAAGCTGGATGGCTCTATCATGCTGGTAGAGAATGGGTAAGTGTGATGGAACAGCCAGTGGGTTATGCTTTGTGGCCAGAAAAGCACAGGCCAAAAGCAGACAGCAGTGCAGTGTCAGAATCATTATCTGCATCCTGCACAGATCCTTCCCACAGCTGAGAGAACAGTGCCTGTCAAAGAGCTACTACAGGACTTCCAACTTGGTCAGGCAGTGCCTTTGGGAGGCAGCCAGTCCTGTGAGCACCTCCATGTGACACCACTGTGCTGGGAAGCAGCACGGCACTGAGCCAGTTGCCACAGAGGTTTGCTTCTAAAGGGCTTTCCTTGCTTTCTATAGGAGCTTCTGCGTTGGTGTGCTTACAGCCCAATAGATCACAAAGAAGCTGGCACCCATAGGAGAACATAAATGTCAGGGAGACGTGGAAGGAGCAACATACGTTGTTCTTGTTTTAATGTAAACTAGCACAAATCTTGCAGAGAGATGTTCCTTTGCAAATATGAATAACTGCTAAAAGTCAGCATCAAGCAGTGGAAGAGTGGAGCAGAACAGAAGTTTTCATAGTACTTTGTTCACAGCTCTTGGAATAAAGAGTGCCTTGACCTGCAACAACTGTCTCAATAACACTAGACATACCAGTAGAGCTGGAAGAGGCAATCTTGAGTTGGGCTGAAAGCAGAAAGTTATTGCATTTGTGTTTGCTTGGAAGCAGATCCTGCATGCTCACTCTTGGCAATAACACAACAACATTTCAGTGATCTGAAAGCTGTTTACACATATGATATTTTAATGCTATCAACAATAACAACTTAGAAATGAAATTCACTGCACAAATGATTGCTCTTTGCTGAGAGTTGTCTGCACGGTCTTCATCGCTCTGCATGCCCTGGTGGCTTCACCTACTCTGCTGCTAAGAGGCTTTGCAATTTGTGAAGTAAGTTCTGATAAGGTGAGAAGGTAAGATAAGGTGAGAAAAGCAAAGTCAAGTCATTATGAGAAAAGTATTCTTACAAATTACAGGCTGGCATCTTGTAATCTGTATTCGAAGAGTGAGGCATAAGAAGTGAAGCAGACAGGTAAGTGTGAAAGAATTGTCATGCTTTCAAAGCCTGAAGAGTTGGAGATTACTCTTTCTTCCCTCACTCATGACAAAGTTCAAAACTTATTGAAACTTAGAAAAATAGTTCTACCTTGTAGTCTTCCAGATTATATTTGCTTGACAAAAGTTCCAAAGAATGTAGTTGTCACATCAGCTCGTAGGCCAGAGAAGCTTCCTAGCAATGAGATGTGGATTTGCTCAAAATGCATTTTCAGTTTCATTGCACTTTAGATTGAAGTTTTTTGTGTGTGATTACCAAAACGAAGCAAGCTTCTCAATAGATCTGCCATGGGTACAGCTCCTCAGCTCCATCCGTGAATGATAAAATGGTGCAAAAGATGTTGCATACTTCACAACTTCCAAAGCCTTGGAATTCAACCCAGCATCATCCAGTCCTTCACCAGGGTTGTCTTCCAGTGAAGCTATGCAATGGCCCCATTCCTCCAAGGTGTTACCAAGCAGCTCTCTAGGAATATTTTCAAAATAAGAAGAGAATGGTTCAGCAAAGAGGTGGAGACTCTGAGCTGAGATCTGAGGTTGTTTGCAAGGAGCCCAATTTAGACAAAGGCCATATGTCAAAGTGCATCTTTGCATTACTATTGTCACACACACACAAAGAACTACAAAGACAGACGTTCTTGCGTGATCTTGCGATTCAATTCCATATGATGCTAAAGTAGAAAAATTGTATTTGTGAAAATAGCATCTTCATATCCTGCAATTCTTTCCAGGCAGAGTATTTTTGAGTCTATGAGCAATATATGTTAAAAATAGTGGCTGCATCAGGTAGCTATAGTAAGTAACATCTACAAATAAGTGACAGAAGAGTACGTAAGCTGTCCCAAGTGATAGTGCCTGAATTTGCATTTTACCGGACGATGACTTCGCTCATTGCCCGTGACACATCAAAGCTGTCTAAACAATGCAAGTAGCTTGTCTAGCTTTCCCATGCTGTATACCTTATTCTGAGTTGCTTCCAGCTTCCATGAGCCTCCAGTTTTCAGGTCAAAGCTTGCCAGGTTCATTCTCTATAAAGTTGACCTTAAACTCTGAATGGGGGCTATACGAAACACGTGAGAGAAAAAGGAGTTACTGTAGACTTAAATACGGGTAAGGTTGTTGGTATTTTAAAAAGCATTGGCAGGGCTGCCAATCACTGGATCAAGTGCTAGACCAGGCTGCTCAGGGGTCCATCCAACGAGGTCCCTGGGGCCACCAAGTCTTCTCCTCATCTGCCCTCATTTTAGCTTCCCTGCAGCAAGAATTCAAGAGAAACTTGTGGAATTGTCATTCATCATTTTATGTCAGGCTGAACAATTTCTTCATTGAGTTAAGTGCTACTTGTACGCTGGAACCTGAATAAATTGGCAACGCCAACTGCATGATTTGTGGAGAACAACGCAATGGGAGAACATCTGCTGTCCCAACAGTGACCTGGAAGGAAATCTGACAGTGAGTACTGGGGATCAGTATGAGAAAAATGCTGTGTTAGTGTCTGTTCACTTCAGGGGACTAACAAAGTTATCTGCTATCTCTCTGCGCTGTGGTCCTCACTCTTTTTTCTTTGCAAATCCAGATGTTGTTACGCTGAGGCTTGGCCATGCAGCTTCCAGTGACTGAATAGCTGTTATTGCCCCTTGTCCTGAAAGATGGAATTTGTGAAAACTGGGGGCTCCTGTATTGGAGATGAATACTAGAAGAAGCTTTCAAGCCTCTACGGTGGAAACCTTCTGCAGCTTGGTCCTTTGTGACAGACAGTATGAGATCCAGGCAGGGCAAGAAAAGTAAACCAAAGCAACTTTAATGATTCTCTCAGATTAGCACATGCTAAAAAGAACTCTCAGCCATTACGTGGAGGCTTACTGCACTTTGAGGTACTGCGTGCAGAATTAGATTTATATTTGCTTAAATGAACTGGGAGTCCCATGGAGGGATCATAGAATCACAGAATCACCAAGGTTGGAAAAGACCTCCGGGAGCATCCAGTCCAACTGTCTGTCTACCTCCAGTATTTCCCACTAAACCATGTCTGTCAGTACAACAGTTCTAAACATTTCTTGAATACTTCCAGGGATGGCAACTCCAACACCTCCCTGGGCAGCCCATTCCAGCACCTGACCACCCTCTTGGAGAAGAATTTTTTCCTAAAGTCCAACCCAAATCTCCCCTGGTACAACTTGAGGCCATTAATGATTCTGACCAAGTTAAAATCATTCCATCCAATTCAACTGCTGTGCAACCAGCTTCATTGTAGGAAGAAAGACAAACGAGCATATAGAGTTAATCAAAAAGTATACAGAGTTAATCAAAGTCTGGTGGTGACTGATAAAGCAGCAACATCCGGTAAGGTGCACTTCCCTAATAATGTGCACCACCCAGGGACACGTAATGGTTTAAAATATGTGAAAATGCAGAAGTGAAAACCATCTATAAAATGTCAGACACAATTTTTGAGCTCTGAGAGCTGCGCTGAAGCGTTGATGACAACGGTATGTTAGGTATGTATCACAACATAAAGATGTTTATGTTCCAGAGTGTTTTGTTTTCTTAACCTTTGAAGTTCAGCAGTTCGGGTGGCAAAGCCTTGGTAGCCACAAGGCCGTGGTTGAAAAGGAGTGTGAAAAGTATTTAGAGAACTCAAAGCCAAAAATGGGACCAACAAAAAAGTACATTTCAGGTTAAACAAACACTGGGCAGTGACAATGAGGTGCTATTTTAAGGAGTATTCTGTGATTTAAAACAACACAGAAAATAGCTTTTAAGAAGCACGTTCTGGTATCTCAATCTAAAATGTCGTTTCAATGCTAATTGAAATTTAACAGTCTTTAACCAACAGGAATCTGGGATGAAACTTTGCCAGAAGATAGAAGCAGGGGAGACTGACGTTATCATCACACAAACTTGTAGCCTATGCTCTGTGCCTTCTCCCTGATACAAACAATTGTAATTTTTTTTTTTAAATATTTAAACACGATAAATCTTGATTTTAACTTCTTGCAGTGATTTTAAAATGACTTGCTAATAGCTGAGGGTAATTAACGCACCTGAAAGGAATTATTAGATAAATATTGTAGTTGATCTACTTAAGTACTTCTAATTGAATTAAATGCTCTGACATAATAATTTTATCGAGCTCCAAAATGAAAGACATGAATAACAGCTGAAGGGAGTACAAATTTCCTATTTAGAGACCTACCAAGAGGACACGATGTACAGGATGAACCATCTCTTAGCAATCACTGCTTTTTTCTGAACAATTGGCTGTCCCTTTCTGATATTTCCTGCTGAACTGAGCAGCAGAGATGAAAACGTGGGCAGAATGTTGGGGTTTCCAGCAAGCAAAATGCATTTACAACTCGTGATGTTCTCTCATGAGGTTCCAACACTCTGCTTTATGGTTTTATTTTTTCAGAATAAATTTATTGTCCCTGAGAAATCACTATGACTTAGAGTCATAGAATCACCAAGATTGGAAAAGAATCACAAGGTCACCACGTGCAAATTCCAGTCTTCTTGCAGACCAGAGAATGGTTGTGCACATTTCCTCTAAGGATTGCAAGATGTAAGACCTAGCACTCCAAAGAAACATGACTTGCCCTCTTTAGCTGAAGATTTGGGAGAGTAAACACAGCCCTGCTCCAGCCTCCACATGCAGTATCTTCTTTCCCACCAGACCCTCCTGGGTCTTTGGGGATATTCTCTTGACTCAGACAAGGGAAGGAAGGGTGAGAAACCAGAGTGCCGGCTTTTCTCCCAGCTTTTTGCAGCAGGAACTGTGGGTGCTCTTCAGAAGCTGTGCAGACTTATCACTTTGTTTATCTAGCAGCAATAGAAGGTTTAGTCATTGTACAAAATACGGGAGAGTCGTAAATCCTGGCAGTCCAGAGTGAGAGAAAGGGAAAACAGGAAATACAAAGCAATATTACTCACTAATGGTACTGTGTTATCCCGCCAAGATTGTCCATGTTTGATAGAGGGATGATCTTGTTGTCAAAAAAAAAAGCTTTTAGTGTTCCTGCAAACATCTACCTTGAGATGGCTGCATGACAAACCTCTTGCATTTGTGGTTCATTTATGCTTTGTAGCTTTGCAGGGACCTTGTGGGGTTTAATAGCTGTAAGTTCAGAAGATTGTGCTCATTCCAAGTATTTTTGTTTTGCTCCTTGGCTACGAGGGCTGCACAGATTTTCCCCGAATTGCTTTGTGTGACTATTGAGTCTTTTACGGCAGCATTTTTTAAGTGCAGGGAATGTGTCTTCTGTCCTCTCAGCTGGTCCTTGTCTGGCAGCACAGGGGAGAACACAGTGAGCTGGGGAGCGCTGAGAGCAGAGATGTGATGTGCTGATAGACAGCAAGAACAGATGTAGGTAAGAACCCCAAAAGCAGCTCTGTAGGGTCAAACTCCTCGCAGCTCCTTGCCATCCACTGTGTGCTCTGTGTCATGGAAAGGGGAAACAGCTCTGCTTCAATTCATTTGGAGCTTCAGAGGGAGAACAAGCAATTGGGATGATCTGTGACTCTCCAGATCCCAAAATTACACGCTGCTCTTACCACTGTCCAGGGGGACACCCAGATTTGGCTCTTCTGGCATGACAAATTAAATGCACAAATCTAACTGCAGCTTGCTAATCGTGACAAGCTATTTATTTAGCAGGAGACACACAAGCTCTGCTCATCCAAAATCAGTCATCTGAAAGACCAGCCTCCCCAGTGGACCGTGCCCTCCATTGGTCTGATCTTGGCTGTTTGGGAATCGTGGATTTCTGGGATGAGGCTCCACAATGTTTGGTTTGGAGGAGCACTGGAACTGTGCTTAAAAAACATGAAGCTTACAATGGCAAGCTATTAAAAGATGAGTTGAATTAGGGTTGGTGTCAGCGTCCATCTTCTGTGACCAAAGGAAGGATAACAAAATAACTTTATACTATTAATAAAACAATGATCATGAGAAGACCCAGACTGGCAGACAGCACTATGAAAAAAAAGCACAAAAAAACAGGTTGTGACTATAAACAACAGATAAGAACCAAATGGGAAGAAAACGTCAGCCTAGAGCCACTGGCAAAAGTACTTATCCAGCTGTGTATTGCAAAAAATCTTGGGAATTTTGCTGGGAGCTCAGGAAGGATGTTTGTTAAACAACTTTTCTGTGGTCACACAGAACATCCTTCATGGTGAGATACCCAGGACCAGCCCCAAAACTCAGGCTGTGTGCTGGGATGGTGCTTTATCAGGCTTGGAAGATAATTCTAGAGGGAACGTTTTACAGTCAGGGTAAACAGCTCCAGCTCATGCCTGTGAAGGATTTGCATAGCTGGGCAAGTCTCTGCTCTTTGCAGCATGCGGTGCTGGAATTTCTTGGTGGCAGAGGAGACATCAGTGGACCCAGTAGTGCAAAGACACTGAGCCCGAGGTTGTTCTTGGTGAAGGTGCAGCTACATATTAGAGATGTAATACCGTACAGAGATATGTTAACAATGCCTTTGATGCCCTTCCATCCTTGAAAGGTTTGAGACTGTGTGAGCTACGAGGGAAGGAGCTTGAGGAACGCTTCATTTCCAAGAAGTTCTCTGCGTGTTTCAAGGCTGAGTTCACCCATCCACGCATGCCCCTATCCCAAGGCCATGCTATCAGTGGGCTTTACAGAGGCGGCAGCTCACTGTGGTGCAGGACAGGCAAGTGGAGGTCTCAGAGGAGGACAGGAGCATAGTAAGGGCTATCTTGGATCCTCCTGGGCTCTCTACCTCTGCCTAAAGTGGGCTGCAAAAGGTTGCTGCTTAATTACAGCACAAGGCTACAGCACAGGATAAAAAGATGGGGTAAAAATAAAAGGTAAACATCCCACGTGCTGGGAAACAGAGATTATGATCAGTGCCTCCACTAGACAGCTATTAAGCACAAGGATGGGCTGTGTTAGAAGAGGAAAAGCTGCACAGTCCATTCACGTTTCAGCTTTTTCATGTAGGCACATTTCTTTGCCACATTACTGTCTTAAGAAGAGAGGAAGCATTCCAGGCCTGCTCCAGAAAAGAGATAACAAAATCGCAGGGACTCATAAGAAGCAGATTTTACTTCCCAGAAGCATGCTCAGAGGTGTATTTACTCACCTTGCTGTAGCTGCTGCACGGGATTAATTGGGATGATCAGCAAAAGAGTGACTGGAAAGTCACGTAAAGAAAGCGCTTTTTGAAGCCATTTCTGCTTTCACAGCTATTGGTTTTCTATTTGGTTTTCTTCATAAGATTGCTATGACTGCTTTTCTTTGATAGATAGAAACCTCACAGTTCTCTGATGTATTCTTGGCTTTTACAACTGCTGGACGAAGGTTGGGCTGAAACCACAGCCATTTACCAAAACAATTCACAGGACTTCTCTACGCAGGATGGCTTTAAACCATACTGGAATATAGAATTGTGTTGCTTGTGCCCTTTTGGCGTTAGTTTTAAGTTCCACTTGTTGCATTACCAGTCTGTGCCATCCCCACAGAAATAAAAGGTGAGGCGCTTTGTCTCTGCTACCACTTTTCTCTCCAGTTTCAGCCATGCCCACCCACAGAAATTAAGCACTGCCTTCGCTGCCATGAGGTGAAACGGGATGGAAATCAGCCGGTGTGCAGTGGTGGCCCCGCATTGCGGTCTGGGGGGCAGAGCGTCTGATGGGCCGTGGTGCGTTAATGCCGGTGGGATTGCGAAGCAAAGGGGACTGTGGGGAGGATGCTTTGATGGGCTCAGGGGTTCCAGTCATGTAGGGCACTAAAAGTAAAACACAGGTTGTGCATTTTAGACGGGTGCGAGCTTAATGAATGAAACTCGGCTCAGCTGAATGTGAGCCAGCAGTGTGCTCAGGTGGCCAAGAAGGCCAGTGGCATCCTGGCTTGCATCAGGAACAGCAGGAACAGGGAGGTGATTGTCCCCCTGTACTCGGCTCTGGGGAGGCTGCACCTCAAGTACTGTGTCCAGTTTTGGGCCCCTCGCTGCAAGAAAGACATTGAGGCCCTGGAGCAGATTCAAAGAAGGGCGGCAAAGCTGGTGAGGGGTCTGGAGCACAGGACTGATGAGGAGCAGCTGAAGGAACTGGAATGTTCAGTCTGGAGGAGGCTCGGGGGAGACCTCACTGCTGTCTGTAACTACCTGAAGGGAGCTGTTGTGAGCTGGGGGTCGGCTTCTTCTCTTGTGTAACAGTGATAGAACTAGAGAGAATGGCTTCAAGCTGCGCCAGGGAAGATTTAGGCTGGATGTTAGGAAATACTGCTTTTCTGAAAGAGTGGTCATGCAGTGGAATGGGCTGCCCGGGGAGGTGGTGGAGTCACCGAGCCTGGAGGTGTTCAAGGAACGTTTGGATGTTGTGGAGGGATGTGGTTTAGTGAGAACTATTGGTGATGGGTGGATGGTTGGACTGGACGATCTTGAATGTCTTTTCCAACCTTGGTGATTCTGTGATTTTGGGATATCCTGTGAAACGTGACTTGCTACAGAGGTGCGTAGCAAACTGCAGGCAGGAGCATGGGTTGGACGCCCACACCAAACACCACAGAAGACCACAGAACCGCGCGATCACAGCCCGCTTTCACTCCGCTCCGCCCGCTTCCCACGACCCCCACCCCTGACCTGCCCGCCCCCAACCCCAGCCCGCGGTGGGCCCCACCGGCACGGCCGCTTTAAGGCCGCCCCGCGGCGCATTCCACCCGGCCG
>NW_024884733.1:2863635-2960578 GCF_019232065.1 Centrocercus urophasianus | reverse complement strand
CCCCGCGGCGGCGGCGCTGCGATGGACGAGTGCTTGGAGGAGCGGAGCGGGCGGCCGCAGCGGTGCATGCCCGAGTTCGTCAACGCCGCTTTCAACGCCACGGTGGTGGCCACCAACACGTGCGGCACGCCGGCCGAGGAGTACTGCGTGCAGACCGGCGTCACCGGCGTCACCCAGTCGTGCCACCTGTGCGACGCATCTCAGCCCCACCTGCGGCACGGCGCCTCCTTCCTCACCGACTACAACAGTCAGGCCGACAGCACCTGGTGGCAGAGCCAGAGCATGCTGGCCGGCGTACAGCACCCCGCCGCCGTCAACCTCACCCTGCACCTCGGTACGGGCCGTGCGGGGAGCGGGGATGGGGAGGAGGGGAGGAAGGAGGGGAGCCGCGCCGCGGGACGCCGCTCTCGGCCGCAGGGTTGCGGCTGCTGTGTGGGGCGGGGCTCGGTGGTCGCTTTGGTCCCTTCCAGCTCGGGGTTCGGGAACACGTGCGATGGAAGCCGCGCTGTACGCGGTGCGATGCCCGTCGTTGTGCGGGTTGGGCTGGGAGCACGTGGCTTCGTAGAATGGGCTGGGTTGAAAAGGACCGCAGTGCTCTTCCAGTTCCAACCCCTTGCTGTGCGGGGTCCCAAGCACCCGACCAGGCTGCCCAGAGCCACATCCCGCCTACACGTCCTCGTCCTTTCCTTCTGCTCTTCTTAGAAGTGGCCCCTCGATTCCCCATTCCTAGCTCCTTTGCCTGAATTCCTTCTCACTGAGACTTCACCGCAGCGATCTTTCATTTTCCCGGTACTGCCCCGTACCCCCGTGGCTGAGCAGTGGGGCGGTGGGGACATGCCGACCCCCGGTGCAGCAAAACAGAGCTGTGTGGGAGGGACGCTCCTTCAAACAGTGGCAGAAAAGGACACAAAGCAGCACAACATGTCTTTGGAGTGCGGCACTTCTGGGCAGGGGGCTGGATTTTCTCAGGCTCGTCGTTTTTTTCAGAGCAGATCCTCCCTTTGCCTTCCCGCAGCTCTGTTGCTCTTACTATCCCTGTGTTGCACGTATCCACCTCTTCTTGGGCTGTTACACGTGTCCCCCCACCCCCTGCCTGGACCTGGCCTGGTGTCTGTGTATTGCAGCCTTTCCTGGGCAAGGACCCAGCTGCTGCCATCCTAACAGAGGCATGGGCAACGCTGTGGGCCTGTGGCTGTGGGTCCAAGCACTGCTGCTTGTGGCTCTTTGGGCATCTCTGTCTTGGAGCTGCCAGTTGTTGGGAGAGATGGACTGCAGGGCTCCTCCACCCCTCTGTCAGTGCTCATCCCTTTATTTGGCTGCGAGGAGAGCGGCGGTGCTGGTTATATACGTGGTCTGCAGAGAGCAGCTCAGAGCACGACTGCCATTTGAAGGCATTTACAAGGAAACTCAGGCAAGGAGCCAGCTCTTGTGCTCAGCTCCAGTCTGATTTGCTGGTTGTTTGCAGCAGAAGAGAATTTTTTTTTTCTCTAAGAGCAAAAAGGCAGCTTTTTGTAAAGGGTGGGCTGCAGAACGTGCCTAATGGAGGCATTCAGCACATGCAACAGGATGCAGGGAGTTGCTGTGTGCCATTATTGAGGCTGCTGGGTGCCCTGTTGGAGCTCAGCAGGGGGCTGCTCTGTGTCTTCTTGGGAAACAGCTGAGAGCATGGGAGGGTTTGTGTGAGCAGATAAAGCTTCGCATCTCTGCTGAGTGGTGATTGATTTGTGGGGAGAGTGCTTAAGTTGGCACTACAGGGCTCTGTATGCTGGTGGAAGCGCCCTGCAGGATCTGTGTGACTCTCAAACTGCCGTGCAGGGGTGGGCTCAACCACCTTGCCACCTTCCTTCTGTAAAGGCTGCTTATTGCCCAGCATCATTCACCTGGGAGAGCCCTGCTGCTCCTGCACTTGGTTGGGAAATCCCTGGGAGCTGTGCTGGGGCTGGGCTGGGAGCGGCTCGCCCAGCGCCCAGTGCCTGCACTGCGGTATTTGTGGAGCCCCGAGGGGACTCTATTTTAGTTGGTCTCACAAAGGCTTGATTTACATTTTGCAGGTTTCAACATGAGCGAGGAGATCAGGCTTCGCGTGGCCAGCAGTTGTTCAGTGCAGTTATATAAAGCAAATTTAAAGCTCTTTATCGCTTCCCTCATACCCTTTAAATTCCTAAGTTTTCTCCCATTCCTCTGTCCTGCACCCTTTTGGGATGCTGATGCCACTGAGGCATTCAGGAACGCTATCCATGGCGGCACACTTATTTTAGGGGATGGAGAGAACTGGAGTTGGCTGGTGGTTTAGCTGCAGAAATAGCTGCTGTTTGTGCTCGCCCTGTGTCACAGGAAGGGTTCATCACTGGCCTTGATACAGCCAGTGACTGCTTTTGCAGTCCCAAATCTTGGGAACTTTGCAGCTCGGAACTCTTTGCTTAATGAACAACGTGTGGTTTGCTCAGTAGCGTTTCCCTCGCAAGTAGCAGCCCTGGCTGCTGCTTTATGGGGTGAAATGAACGTGGATCTGCAGGCAGCACGGGGACAGCCACCTCCATGCTGGGGGGAATGGGCCTCTGGTTCCCAGGGTTTGTAAACTGCGGTGTAAAGAATGTAAATGCAAGCCTGGGAATGTTGTCTGACAGCGTGCAGCTCTGTGGTGCGGTACAGCTCTGTCCGTGGGGAACGATACATCCCTCACTGGTTGCTTCAGAAAATACCACGGGTTTTATAATGTCCCTGTAAACAGTGGAAATCTCTGTTGTCCCACTGCACAAACAGGAACGGGTTGGTTTTTCCCTCAGATGCTTTACAGGCTCGAGGTGAGGGGTGAGTGGTGGTGCCTATGCTGAGGGCTATGGTGTTATCACCTGCTCTGTGTGAGACCTTGTGAAGAGCACGACCCATTGACATCCATTTGCAAGAAGTGTCCTTGGGGTGGTCCGTAGCATCCTTTGAGTGACCTGGCTTTGAGAGGATGTTGTTCATCTTTGCTATATGCTGGAGTAGCCTATGAGAACAGATGCGTTGTGAATTGTGTTTGCTGGCTGCTTTCCATGCTGTGGGCTGGAGCTGCTCTTAGCCTTGTGGGAGTGGGCTTTGGGGTGGAAGCATACATTCTGGCTTTTTCCTCTGCAGAAGCTTGGAAAATGGTGAAAACCCATCAACTGTAAAAAGGAGTAGAAGTTATATTTAAATTGAAATACCAATACCACCTGACCTTGTTCTTTAATCTCTTTTCCACTGGTCCAGGCCTGATTGAGAGATCATCTAAAAACAACAGAAGCCCATGAAATGTGGTGATCTTCACCATTTTGTTTGGAAACTGGGTGGCACAGCTTTCCTGGTTTCCATGCTTCTACTTGTTGTAGATATTCCGATGCGATAGTCATCAAAGAGATGCTTCCAGTGCTAATCACGCCTGCAGTCCTGACACAACACAGCTGTGTTCGCTCGTGGAGAATTTCAAAATTTCCTCTTTCAGAAATAGTATCCAAAAACTATTGTTGGATTTTGTCTGTGTGTGTGTGTGTGTAGGTGAGCCAGTATGGTCTTGTATATAGGAAGCAGAACTCCAGATAGCTGTAGGATCTTTGTACGTTTGGTTTTGGGCACTGTTGTTTCTGTGGGGGAAGGTGTTTATAGGGATGGTACGTTGAGATTTTGCAAAGACGCAGGATTTGTGGATTCCTGTGAATTTCTGTAGCATTCTGGTCTTTGTTGCAGAAAGAAATGCTTGGAGAGTTGATTATTCTTATTGGGTGCCATGTTCTACTGAACCAAACCACCAGGACCTGCTGGGTAGGGATGGTTGTTCTCAGCACCTCGGTGGCTCGCGTGTGGCTGTCTGCAGGGCCTGCTCCCTCCCATGCTGCAAGGCCGAGTGAGCTCTGTAGAGCCTCAAGCTGGCAGCACTCCAGTTCTCAGCAAATTGCTTTCATCTTGTGATTTATTTTCTCAAGGTCTGCTTTCTGGCCCAGCCTCCATTGGCCCTGAGGAGCCACGGTTTCTGCTGTGCGCCCAGCACCTGGCACATGGCTGCAGGGTGCTGCTGGGGGGGTAAAGTGCCTGCATCCAGACATGTTCTCTTGTTAAAACAGATTTTCTTTCCTTTCCTCATGTGTTCCATTTTGGTAGTGCAGTTTTGGAAAGAAAAATCTTGATAATCCTCTTTGAATTAGGAGGTGATGTTGCTCGTCAGGGGCTTTAAGCTAATGGTTGCACTTGGTCTCTTAAAGAGGGAATAAATGGGCCCATTTCTTCATGCATGTGTGGGGTGGGTGGCTGAGCTCGGTGATGCTGGTGACCTCATGGAGACCGATGGAACGGAGAATTGCTCCCTTCTGGAAAAGCCTTTCTTGATTTCACAGTGTTCAGTAGGCTCGCTTGACTTAAGTGACGTTTTTTCTTTTCTGAGGACTTCTGCAGTCCGTTTCTGGTTCTGCCAGTTATTTATAGGCCTTCCATCTGCAGCCCTTGACGTGTCCATCCTGTGGGATTTGGCTGTGGGACGCTCTTCCCGGCAGCTCCTGGGCCGGGTGAGGGGCAGCCCTCGGTGGGGCCGCAGCGCCTCCATCTTTGGACACGGCCGATGTGTGGGTGTGCAGCCCGCATTGCTCGCCTCTCCTTTCTCAGCTCCCTGCATCCTGCCTGGGCCCTCTTGTTCCCATATCCCTGCTCCTGGCGTGTATGGGCCGTGCATTTGGGGTCCCTCCCCGATCTCCTGTTGGTGAAGGGCAGCCTTCTCCCTGCTGCCCTCTCAAGGTTTCGGTGAAGGGATGCCGGGATGGAGATCCATGGGCGCTCTGCAGGCATGAGTTAACTGATTAAATTACCAGCATTACACGAGTCACTGCTCTTCTGCTTTCTAAGCAGAGTGACTCTGCGTGCATCTGTACGTACACACCACCTCTTTCTCATCCTGAATGGCTGTTGGCCTCTGGTAGTTTGTCAGTCTGAACACATGGAGCCGCTTGTTGCGGTGCCAGAGCCCTTGACTTCTGGTTAGGATGGAGGCCTGTGGTTTGGGGAAGGGCTCCTGTTTCAAATACCTCAAGGAAACAATGGCACAGCTTGCAGAAAGACACATCTGGTACTGCAGTGCTCTTAATTGTGTCAGTTACTATCTTAAAAAGGTGGTGATGGTCCTAAAAAAGTGAAATTTCTTCATTCTTAGATGCATTTCTTTGCACTGGGGAACTGGGGCTACTGGATGAGGACAAGGCTGTTGGAAGCTGCCTCAATAGATGATGCGTTTAAAGAGACTCTTACTGACCCTGTGTTCCCTGGCATCTCTGTGAAGGCCTTGTTGTGTCACCGTGAGTCACCACAGACATCTCCACTCCCCTGGGAGCTGCCAGCAGCTGGCCCAGAGCCTCCAGGCTGGGACTGGGTTGCTCATAGAGCCAGGACAGCAGGGAGGAGTGGTGCTTGTGGCACTGCTGGCTGCTGGGCAGCTTCATGTGTGTTCTCAGTACGTCCATCCCCAGCAGGATGCAGGAGCTGTGTAAGGGTATAGCATCACAGAATCACCAAGGTTGGAGAAGACCTCCAAGGTCATCTGGTCTAGCCATCTGCTTATCACCAATACTTCCCACTAAACCATGTCCCTCAGTACAACATCTAAACATGTCCATGGCAGCATGGAAGATGCTAGAAATCCTGAACTCAGGGGGGCCTTTGGGGTCCCTCTCAACCTAAGCCATTCTGTGACTCTGAAAGTTGGTAAGGAACATCAGATTTCCCCAAATCAGATTGGTTGAGTTTCTGTGCTTTGTGCAAACCAAAGCATGACAACAATGATGCTGCTTTTTGATAACAAATGATATTTTGCTCCTGATTCATTCTACCTTACAGTGGTGCTTGAGAACTGGAGAAGCCGTGATGCAGCTGCAGCCCTGGCTGTTTGTGAGCACGGGGTTGCAGCCCTTGTGAGGTGCTCAGACAAGTCAGAGGAGGGATGGTTTGAGTTTTGGGTGCACTTGAAGTACTTGGCTCTGGTCTTTCCCTACTTACTAACCAAATGGATGTTTATTACTGCCAAGGATTTGGATATGCTGTAGCAGCAGTGGTGTGGTTTGTACTGCTGACGCTGCTCCCTGCACGCAGTGTCACTTGCACATGGAAGGGGCCAGAAATCTTTATGGGAAGCTCGGTTCTTCCTATTGCAAAACCTCATTCCGAATTTGACTCCTCGTTAATTTGTCCATGAATTGATTGCCTTTTCCATGTCATCCAGATGGTCTGTTGCAACTTCAGGGGCTGTGGCGCGTTCTTTTGTTGAATGCTTGGTGGGAAATTAACATGCTGCTCTGGCAGATGGGAGGGACCCTGTCCTCTGGCCTTTCTGTCACGCAAATCCAGCTTTTCTCTTTCTCCCCTACCCCTAAAAAGTCTACATTAACTTGAAAACAGTGGGAGGGAATTAAATGTGTTTTGAAAGGGTGATCCCATGGGTAGGGGTGGTATTGAGTGCTTACACAGGGTATAGAAAGGGCTTGTGGGAAGAGAGGTTGTTCAGCAAAATGAATGGCGTTTAGAGTTGTTAATCTGTGTCATTAGCACTGTGTACCAGAAAGTTTAAACTGTGCCTGACTGAATAGCACGAGTCTTTGAAATTCACAGCAGTGCTGGCAGCCCGCTGGCTTTTATCCTCTCTTGCTGCACCCTGCCTGCTCCAGCTGTTGTGCCCAGCATCCTGCGTGCTCCACATCCCCACTGCTCCCTCGTTTCAGCTGCCAGAAAGCCATCTGTGAAGAACCCGCAAGAGGTTGACTTGAAGAGACCTGCAGAAAGCAAGTTGGTGTTGCCATTGGACCCACGGAGTGAAAGTGAGCATGGGAGGGAGCAGAAGGCACACCTCACATCTCTGCTCTGGGTGTGTGGTTAATGTAACACAGGCAAACTTTATCACCCCCTTCTGAGGAGTGATGTGTGTCCAACTTGCTCAAGAGATCTGTTGGTCGCAGTGCAGCAGTTTGTACTTCTGTAGTGGTGTGTACCCTAAGAAGCCCTCACCTCCTTCAGGTGACCGTGCTGGCTGCCTGCAGTGCTTTGAGTCAGGCCTCTCTTGAAACAGGTGGCTGCCATCTGTCTGCTGTTGCTTTTCTCTTGGTGGTTTCTGGATGGCATATTTTGTCACAGGTAACTCAGCAGAAAAGGCTACTGATTGCTGAAAGGATTTTGTAGAACTGTTAAGCTTGGAGAAGAACTTTAAGGTTCCCAAGTCCAACCCCACCCCACCGTGCCCACTGACCACATCTCCCAGTGTCACACGTGTTTTTTGAACACATCCAGGGATAGTGACCCCACCACCTTCCTGAACAGCCTGTTCCAATGCCTTACTACTCTTTCTGAGGAGAAACTTTACCTAATTTTGATTGTCAAAACCCCTTGAGGGTATTTTTTTTAAGTACAGTGGTTGCTCACCAAGTGATGCTCAGTTACCTCTTGGGTCAGAAGTGGCAGTTGCTCTGAGTTGTGCTGCAAGGCATTGTGCCACCTCCAAAATAATGGTTGCCCCTCTGTGCAGTTGTTCCTTTAAAGGAAACAGAAGAATACAGACTTGGTGGCTTATGGAAGTGTCCTGCTCCTGATGATACCTATTGGACTACTTCTGCTTTCTGAGATGTCAGGCAAGATGGAGAAGATGATCCTCCGGTAAAAGTGGTGGTGCTGTAGAGTGAAGCATCGAATTCTGTTGTAATGATTATCTTCCCATTCACCATCCCTGGAGGTGTGCAAGAAATGTTTAGATGTTGTACTGAGGGGCATGGTTTAGTGGGGAAATACTGATTGTAGGTGGACAGTGGGACTGGATGGTCGTGAGCTCTTTTCTGACCTTGGTGATTCTTTGAATAACTTTAGTATCAGAGGTCATTTCTTCGATATATATATATACAGCCATTTGAGTTGAAAGAAGCTTAAATTGGAGCTCAATGTGCTTTATTTATTTTTTTTTAACATCCCTAGGAGAGGTATGTTTAAAGGCTTGAAGAGGAGGATTCTTAAGCCAATATCTCTGAAGGATATGAACAAAATAAAACAAGCATTAAGCTTCTCCAAAACTAAACATGGGCAATAGGGGTGTGTTGGGCTCCCAGTTACGGGCTCGGCTCATGGCACCTCAGATTGCTACCTGATCTGTGCCGTTCAGGTACCTGCTTCTTTCCCTCTTCTCTTCCACTGGCCCCACAGTTTTTATGCTGCAGCTTCGTGCCTGGTTACTGTGACAACAGAGCATAGGGCAGAAGTGTGCTGGTGCCCGAGCAGTGCAGCATTTTTGGGGCACGTCCTTCATTTGGAAGGAGGCAGTGAAGATGTGGCTTTCCACACCGTCCCAGCCTTGCAGTTCCACCACAGCCCTGATGCTGTGGGCTCACTCAACTAAGCCCAGAGATAACCACAGCTGGATTTGGTGATAGTGGGACTGCGGGCGGATGCCGGGGGGGGGGGGGGAAGTGCTGGGAATGTGCAGCCTAAGGCTCTGATTTCAGTTTGGAAAACACCCTAAAAGAGCTTTGAACAAGGAGCCTCATGGTAAGACTCATCAGAAGGGAATGCTTTGGTTGGCGCAGATCTGCCCCGAGCTGATGCTCAGGCTTTGGTCAAAGGAAGGAAATGAGCTCGCTGAGACTTCCGCCTGTGTGCCATGCGTGGGGACCCTTCATCTGACAACCTGGGAAAGAGATGGAGAGATCAGGGAGCCTTCCTGTGGTGGGACTTCATGCATAAGGCATTTGTGAGCATGCTTTTGCTCAAACGCAGAATTCTTGCAGCGTTTGACTTTATGCAAAACGTCCTGATTGTATGTTGGGATTCAGCTGCCCTAGCTTGTTCTAGCTGACTTTGCATAAGCAGATCTCTTGAATTAATGGCCCATTAAAATAAGCGGGCAAAATGATATTTCTGCAGCTGTCTGACTGCTGGGGAAGCAGATTCAAGGACAGCAGGTTGATATGTAGGGTGTTTTTTTTTTTTTTTTTTTTTTAACTGTTCATCATAATTTTAGGAAAAAAAATGAAACTAAAGCCTGATTTTCATAACTGTTGCTGAAGTATTGGATGGCGCTTCCAAAGGCAGTATAATTTACATGCTTGCTCATTTTGGTGTTAATAACTCAGTGGCTTTTCTTGCTGTGGGCTCAGGGCTCCTGTGGTGATGGATGAGAGAGGGCTGGTGGGAGAGCAGCGTGCTGCTGGTAGTCACTGCACATCTGAACAAAGGATGGATGGATGGAGGCTGGACATGTCCGTGGTGCCTCAGCACTGTGCTGTGTTCAGTACTCAGCAGCTCCTGCAGAACAATTGCTGTGAACACGTCAGGTTGGCTGGGCTGGTGTTGTGTCAGCATTCTTCTCATTGAAAAGCTTCCCAAGGAGCTGTGTGTGCCAGCCTTGTGTCTACAGGAGGCAGCTTCCCTGTCTGCTCTGCCACTGTGTGAAGCTGCAGATAGCCTGTGTACAAGGATACACCTTTGTAGAATACAGCTGTGAGAAAGGTTGTGCCGCCTTCTGATTTTTTGGGGGTGGAGGGGGAAGAGCTCTTCAGGCTAGCGAATGAGCTGTTAGCCTTAAGGAGAGGATTTTCTTGATGCAACTTTCACCTACTTGCTTAATCTGCAGCTGCCTGGAGGAATGGAAAATGAGCTTAGCGTACCTGGGGGCATCTCTTGCAGAGCTTTCCCTTTAATTGTGTCCTACCCACACAGAGATAAAGGTGAGGAAGAGAAGCCCTGGAGTGATGCATTTCTGTGCAGGTATGCAGCTGTGCCTTTGGTTCAACTCTGTCCTGTGCTGCTGTGATCCCAGGTGCTCAAGCACTGCTTTCCAGCATCTCTCCCATCCCCAAGACTGCCACACCATGCTAGGTTAGGGATCTTCACAGTGTATTTGGGCTGCAGGAGGCTGTAGCTTGCATTCTTGTTAATGTGGCTGGTGCTGAGTAAGTTCTTCCACTCTTTCAATTGCACTTCCTTTACGTTTATGTCCTTCTCACAGATGGAAAAAATGTTAAAAATAGCAGGGCCATTGTGCTGGTGCTGGGAGTCCTGCTGGCAGCCAGGCATGCACTGCATCTTAGGGAGCACTGGGATTTGGGCTGCGTTGCTCTCCTGTGCCTTCTGCCCTGCCACTTGGAGCTGGGAGGGGAACCTTTTGTGTCCCCGAATGTGAGCTTACACCACTCACTTCAGCAGATACATGGGCTTATCTCAGGCCTGCAAAGCGCTTGCCCAGCGTTACTCTGCATCCAGCTGTCTCGTGCAGCTGTGAAAGTCATCTGTGACTCGTGTGGGACAGCAGCTCTGCCAGGAATTAGGACATAGAACAAACAGAAGGAGAATGTAAGAGCTGTATTTTTCTTTTTCTTTTTCTTTTTTTTTTTTCTTTTTTTTTTAGCTTGTATAAAATGGTTGAAGAAAATCCAGTCTGGTGAAGGTGTGACTGTGGGGATAAGGGAGTTTATTTTCCTGTTGGTGAGGTAGTGGTTGTTTCACTTTTTCTTACTGTGCATTCCCCATCATGTGGTTTTGGTAAGGAGCATTTAATGTGTGCAGCATCTTGATTAGTCGATACTGTGTGCTCTCTGTCTGGGGGCTGGAAGCTGTGCTGTTTGAAGAGCATTTCTTGAGCACATACAGGTTAAACTTCTCTGCTCTCCACCAACTGTATGGACAAACAGGTGGCAGAGCAAAATGCAGGGAGCTGACCTGGCTGATCCCGTTGTTGGGGGCACTGAGGCTTTCCTGTTTGTGCAGCATGCCTCTCAGATGTTCATCCCACTCCTTATGAATAAAGCACTTGGTGTTGATCTCCGGGGTTCTGGCATGCCCCTCACTGTGCAGGTTTTGATGTCTCCTCTTTCATAAAATGCATCCATTTGTAAGTATCAGAGGGAAATCTCCGTCTTTGAAGGCATGAAAATCCACCACTGTCAAATTGGCAAACACTCTTTTCTTTTTTTTTTTTTTCTTTCCTTTTGGAGCCAACAATCCATTGGAGAAATTAAAATGGTATTTATTTTCTTTTTCCCGTTCCTTCTTCCCCCCCAAGTACTTCTGTCCTGAGAGCAGCACAGGCCCTGGGCATGCTGCTTTGCAGAGCTGGGGATCACGGAATGATGGTCAGATGCTTGCCTGCTGGAGGCTCCTTACCCTGAACATGATGCAAATATTCCAAAACTGCTGAATTATAAAGCTGGTGGCAATAGCAAGCAACTTTGCCCTTGGAAAGAGGTGCCCAAATCTCTGCTAAGTGCTCATGCAGAGTCCCCGTGGCATAGAATACCTTAGGTTGGAAGGGTCCTTATAGACTATCCAGTTCCCCCTGGGCGTGTGCTGGCTGCCCCCACCAGCTGGGGCTGCCCAGGGCCCCATCCCACCTGGCCTTCATGCTCCAGTTGTGCATTCTTTAAATGGAAACTTATTTTTTTTTTCTCCTGAAGATGTTGCACACAGTTTCGTTTGCAGAACTGTTTGCTCCAAAAATGTTTTCTTTCAGGAAGCAGAAAGATCTGGGGGCACTCAGCTGGATGCTTCCTTTGTAACCAGCATGACAGCAAGCCAGAGTACTCTTAGCTAAATAAAGTTTTGCCAAAATACACATTTTTTTTTTATTTGAAGAAATATCACCAGGAACACTCAGGAAGAGGAGTTGGTCTGGACACTAGCCTGCTTTCTTCAGTTTTCTGATTTCTATTAAGCATGGGCCTGGATTGTGGAGTCTAAGGTTATGAATCTAACGGGAGCCTGTAGGGAAGATGCCAAGTGAATTTTCTGGAGTGTGAAATGTTTTGTTTCTCAACCCAGCCTGCTTGTAGAGGGATGGCACTGAAGTGCCTGCTGGGCCACCGCAGGCCAAGCAGAGATCTCAGCCTGACAGCTGTGTGCTGCTTTGTTCCTGTGGCATCTGTATGGAGCAGGGTTGTTTTCTGCTTCCAGCAGGGGCAGGTAGAGGAAAATGTTTCTAAAATATTTGAATCCTTCAGAGTTTTGTGAAAATGTTTTAGAAATACAGCTCTATTCCACGCAACCACTTTCTCCCTCTGGCTCTCATTTCCTTCTATAAGAAAAGGATTTTGTATCTGTCAGTAACCTTCCTGCAGAAGCAGTGATGCTGTTTGGACAGCTACAAAGACAGTGGCCCAAATGGGGACACGTGTCCGTAGCAACTGGGGAAAAAAAGAGCAAAAAGAGGAGGTGAAGCAGCAAGCTCTCTACTGGCTCACCCATCCTCTGAGGCTGGTGATGTAGGAACATCTTGCCCAGTGGTTATGCAAGGAGTGTGCTTGATGGGGTCCAGGGATGTCTTCTTGCCCCTGCTGTTCAATCAGAGGTGGAAGTGATGCTTCCCTACATCTAAAATCATCTGATTTGCAGAACTTCATACTTTCAATTGACAGAGTTACAAAGTCTTGGTAAGAAATAAGTGCTCATCTGTTGGTTGAAAATAAAGGGGATAAGTAGGAAAAGAAGATCTCTTACTTCCCCTAAAGACAATTGCAAAGCTCTTAACCAACACAGCTTATCAGGATCTGTGTGGACTACCTGTGCGTGCTATCAGTTGCAGGCTGATCTCTGAGTTCTTGTGTTCCTCCCCACTGTTGTGTAAAGCAGAAATTACAATAGGAATGTATCTCAAGTGTAGTCTGGAAGGGCTTTCTGTAAATTTGTCTGGGGTTTTCTGTAAATTTGTGTGTCCTTTCTTGTCTTGTTCCTCAGTGACGCAGTAGCTTCGGCTCTTGGTTATGATCAAAGTCTGAAGACTGCTAGATTTGTTTTAATATTTCATGGTTTAGAATGTCAAGAGATTGAAAACTAAGAATACATCTGCTATGTAACTAAGGTTTCTGAGGAGAGGAACGTGTTACAGAAATACTCAGACGGCCTGTAGATTTTACCATTTAATGAGAAATGAGGCTGTAACACATTTGGTCAAGCCAAGAAGGCCAAAGGCATCTTGGCTTGTATCAGCAGTGGTGCAGCCAGCCTCTTGTCCTGGCACTTGGCAGAGGTGAATACAGCCTTCATCCAGAGAGTGGCTAGCCAGCTGGATGCTCATGTTTTGTTGTTTTTTTTTTTTTTTAACATTTACCTCTGTAGACAGGATTTGACAGCTGCTTTCGTTCTCAACGCTTTGTTAATGGTTCTTGTCCATGTGAGCTGTTCTGTGTGTGTGAAGATGAGGGTGATGGCAGAAGACAGCTCTCCTCTTTGCATTGCTGAAGCCTGGTCCAAACAATTCATTCAAGCTGGAAGGGTCGGCAGGGGCTGTCGAGAGGAACAGATGGTTCTTATTCCTAAATTTACAGTGTTTTTTCCCCTTCCCCCACTCCCCACTGTCAGATGAAACGATTTCTTTCATTAATTCCAGCAAGTTCTGTAAACAGAGCGTGTAAATATATATAAACAAATGCCTGATCTGCCTTGGTTTGAATATTTGAGAGCAGCAGTTTACAAAGCTCACTCCTGCCTCTGAGCAGAGGAGGAGAAGTGGGAGGAGGAATTCAGCCATGGGTCTCCTTTTGTCTTTGCAAACCTCTCATCTGAGCTGCTGGGGTCTTTGTGGTCCTAAGGGCAGGCTGACCCTGGCAGTCGCAGCAGTATGTGGGGGATGTAAAGCCTATCTGCCTCATTTTGGGTGGAGCTGGGAACGAAATTCTCTGCTGCTTTCCCCACCTGATGTGTTTTTTGTTGTTTTTTTTTTTCCTTTTTTTTTCTGCCAGTATAGACTCAAGGCACCAGTAAGTAGGCTGATGTGTTGGGTGGGGATGGACGCTGGTCTATCCATGGTTTCATCATGGTTTCATCTGTGTGATGGGCTCACCGTGATCTGGGCTCCCTTACAAGGGCAGCATCACCTGTGCTGATATTCAGTCTTCAGCTGGTGATGATGAGCTCAGGAAGGGTCAGTGTTATTGCTTGTGCTGGTGCCTGCATAGAAATGCTGGGAAAGGTCTGCTGAGCACTGTGCGTGGTGCTCAGGTTGCTTCTGTGACCATCTGCTAGGAGGTTCCAAGGGGGTAGAGCTGGTGATGCAGACACCATTTGTGCTTTTTGTTACTGGCTTTCAACTAATAAGTTCTGCCAAATCCTGATGTTTCTATATTTCTGCTAGTGTGTTTAACAGGTAGGGTTTCATTGGAGTCAGTGAAGTGATCTGCCATGAAGCCAGGGGATGTGCTGGGGACAGGCAGGTTTTCTGGCAGAGGAAGAGGCTCTGTGGCCATGCAGAACTGGGCATAGAGTCAGGACCAGTCACACAGTCATGCTCCTGGCCACAACTCACCCTTTTTCAGGAAAAGAAAACAGAAGAGTGAAAGGTTGTTGAAGGTGCACTCTTGGCATTAAAATACTGCAGTTAGTTTCCATCAGAGGTTAACAGTGGGGTTTCTTGAGAACCACTGTTGGCATCTGTGGTTTTTAATCGCTTCAGAATGGGAAGAGGTAATATTTGCAGATGACACAGCTACTGAAGCCAGTGGTAATGAAGTTGGTAGAGTGGTTTCGGAGGTGTTTCAAAAGGCTGTAGAGAAGTTGAGCTGCTCAGCAGCATCCAGCAGGGAAAACACTCACAGACGTGTGCTCTGAGTAAGGATATTCAACCTATTCAAATAAAATTGATGGGGGTTAATTCTTAGCTACTTGGTGAGAAGCAGGCTGGAGGCTGCTGGCTGTCAGCAGCAGCACCTGTCTTCTGTTCTGGTGCAAAATAATCGCATTTGGTGCAACTGCTGCTGTCCATCGTTTTTGCTCTGTTGTTTTTGTGCTTATTATCAGTGAAAGCCCTTCATATTGCAGCCTACAGTAGAGAACCTCCTTTAGCAGGGGTTGGACTTGGTGATCTCCATAGGTTCCTTCCGACCTCTGTGATTATGTGATTCTGTGATTTTGAGTGTGTTTGTCTGTACCATCTCAACCCCTGACCTACCCAAGTCAGAAGTTGGGATAAGCTCAGTACTTATTTAGAGGAGCAAAATGTTCCAAAACGCCGAACTATTCTATTAAGCCAGCAAGAGGTTTTAATTTCCTGCTGGATAAATGCCTAATAAATTTAAGTGGTCAATTGAATACAAATATTACCCTTTGTAGGGAGAGATGGAGGCAGGGGTGTCAGTTTGGCCTGTCTATACAAACCAGCCTCCATCAGAGCCCTTGCCCATTTGTTATCAAGGGTAAGGACAGAAGTTTCTCTGACTGTCCTGCTGTGGATCTGGGTAGCGTGAAGGCCTGCAAGCTGGAGCAAGAGACAGAGAGAAGCAGCATGGGAAGGAGAAGGACAGGGTGTGTGGTTGGATCCGTCTTGGTTGAACCCCAAATAAGTATTTTGAGGCACCGGTGATGCATCTGGGGCTGATGGCATTCAACAGCTGGGCTGGGAGCCATCCTGGATGACTGCAGGAGCCTTCAGGGCTTGTGGCTGCTTGGCTGATGGCTGCCGGGGGGTGGAGGAGCTGGATGTGGTTAATGTGCTGTTTGCAACGCGTGGCCCGGTGGGGCTTCGGTGAGGGGAAGGAGAGGCTCCTCTGCAGCTGCACTGAAAGGATAAACAGGAGGACAAACAAAAATCTCAGTACACTTTGTGCTCAGTGCAGCCGTCCAGACACTGAGCAATGGACGCAGAGCAGATGCGGCCTATCTGGTGTGCGTGGTGCTGGCAGCCCTCCTGGTGCTGCGCCCTTCCCCAGCTGGCTTCAGTGCACTCCTGAATTTTAGCAGCTTCTTCCTTTCTTAGTGCTTCCCCTTTGAGAGAGGTCTGGCTGTGGCTGCCCTGAGCTGTGGTTGTGGTTTATCTGAACCGCAGATTATTTGGCTTGTTGCCCAATAGAATGCCAAAGCTGAAGATGTCCACAGCCAAGCAGCGTGGGAAGGGGGGGGAAAAGAAGTCATGGCAACGTGTTATAAAGGCCTGTTCTTGAAAGTAAACTTAGATTCTAATTTTGACTTTGAATGTATATGTGCCATCTTCAGCCTTGTAGCCGTGGATGCTCTGCTGAAGGTGACATGAATGCAAAAAGCACTAACGAGGAAATCCTTGGCAAATCTCCTGATAGCCTGACTTCAGCTGAGATATTTCCAGTTTTTAAAAACTATTTCACGGTGTGGAAAAAGAAAGAAGTCAGAGCAAGGGTACAATCAGCTCTTTGCCTAGAGGTTGCTTACGGAGCTTTCCTTATGTCATTATTTTCTTTCATATCGGTTTGAAGGTTCCCTTGTTTGTTCTGAATGGTGTTTTGTCTGAATATACTTTCAAGATTTGCAGTTAATGGTGGTTGTAGGATGGAGAGATTATCCCAGAGCTGCCCTATTGCTCCATGGGAAGTGGGAGCCACGGGAATGAGCTTCTTCTAAGGGGATTTGGTGGGGAGGTGGGAAAAGGGAGAGCTGGGAGCGTCCTGTGTGCCAGCAGTGAGCGGGGTGTCCATCCAGGCCCGGGGAGAAACCTCCCAGCTCTCATAAATGGGAGTTAATAGTGTGGTTTCATTTATTTGGGTATCGTTTTAGTGCTGATCTGAGTCCTGCCTCGAGGCTTCTGTACGGGTAGGATTGGCACAGCTTTGATTTTCTTTGCTGTAGAGATACAATTATATATAGAAACTTGGCGTAGCAAATACATGGATATGTCCATCTTCACCTCCATGGATATGTTTGTGTCGGGAGGACTTGGGAATATTTGAGAGCTCTGTCTTTTGAGGGGAACAGCTGACTCTTGGAAATAATTGATTTAAAATAAGAATCTCTGCTGCAATGTAATGTATGAGTGCAATTAAACAGTACAATGATTTTCTTCTTCTGCATCTTCATGCTCACGGCTTTACGGGTTGAAGCTCCCTGGTATGTCCATGAGGGCTGGGAACAGCCTGGCTTTGTTTTCCCATGAGTTGGGGGGAAATAGATTACCATTCAGTCCATGGGTCTGGGGGAGGATATGGACGCATTAGGCAATGTGGTTTAAATCTGAAGGCCATTACTGTTTGGGCACTTGGTTAATGGAGCGTTGCATAGTTTATGTACTTAGTGTTCCTGGGAGATTGAAATGCCCTTAAAAAGCAAATCTGTCCAACAGCCCTGTCTTTCTACAACATAAATTAAAAGGCCAAGTAACCAGATCTGGCTCGGTGATCACCTGGAGAAAATGAGGCAGAGTCTGCCCAGTGCACTGCTTTGATTTCTGACTGCATTCTGTAGCAGTGATCTCTGCCTGGATGAGAACTACCTGGTGCATACACATTTCTATCCAAACTCACTCAAATTTAGTTCTTATTGCTGCTCATGTTCACTTGACTTCAGCACTCCGGGCTTACAAATACAGGAGGGATGAGAGGAGAGGGGAATGGCAGCTTGGGGTTGATGGAGGTGGGAGGTGAAGCATGAGTGCATCCTAACATTTCCTGAAGGTGTTTCTTTTTCTCCCTTCTTCTGGTCTTTTCAAAAGTAGCTTTTGCTTACTCATGAAGTACTTTCCCAGTGTAAATGCAGGGCAAGCTGCTGCTCTGTTTCAATAACATCAGCCATTCCAGGGAAATCACCCCCACCCTTCCCTGTGCTGTCAGCACTAACAATTTTTTGTCCAGATTTGTTCATGCACATTTCAGAAATCAGTGCACATCTGGATCTAGAAGTGTTAAATGAGCTTTGAAATGACTTTTTCTGTCTTTAAAGGAAATAAAATGCACATATTTCATAAGAGGGATAACTTTCAGGTAAAAATAAGTTTTGTTACAGCCATGCAAATCCTCTGCAGCAAGACCTGGGGCTGTTAGGCTTTGGTGAAGGGAAGTCTGAGCGCATGCTCACCTCATCCACACGTTGGAAGCTCATTACAGTTTGCTCTGTATCCACTATCTTTACACTTGCTCTGTGTGTTCAGGCTTTATGACGCTGTGACATGCAGGAGGCTCATGGAAATCTTCAGTGACTTGGTTAGACGTAGGTATTAGTTTATGCTGTCAGCTGTCCTACTCTTCTCATGTCCATTTGCTGCTGTATGTAACAAAACACCTTATACTTAAAGGCCAGGGATGAAGTCCTTGGAAAGCTGTTAATGTCTAGCAACTCTTACTTTTAAGCTAAAACCATTACATTAGGATTTTTTTTTTTTCATTGTAGGGTGAGAATCTATAACAAGAAGGCCAAGTGGGTTTGGAGCTTAGAAGGCAGTGTTGGTGGTACACGTGTTTTTGATGAGAAGAAATCCTCCCCCCAGTTCTCCATCACATTTGTAGCATTTCCTTAACGTGGGCAGATCTTGGTTTTGACTTCTTCCTTCTTTCAGGGGTTTATATTGCTGCTGTCACTATGGCTGATGTGTGCTGCTAATCGGCTTTTTTTTTTTTTTTTTCCTATTAATTGCTTTGTAGATTTGTGTTGATGCCTTCATTTGACATCAGAACTTGAGTGGAAAATTGTATACTTAAAAAAATATATGTTTAAAAAAAATAATCTGATGAGGCCATTGAGGAAGGGAGCCATAGATCCATCTTAACATGATAAATGTATTGATTGCTTAGTGAGGTCTGTGCTTGCAAATGAGTGGTGGCAGTGTCTAAGGGCATAGAGGTAAGAAGCTGATCTTCCTTGGTGGTGTTGAGCAGATGAAATGATTCTATTTCCAACTGAAGTAGCTTTGGTTTTCCTTATTATTAAGGAATTATTTTATTTCCTTATTATTCCTTTTGTGCTTTTTCTAAATTTTGATCCTTGTAGGCACTCTGATATTTTAATAATAGTGAAATCTGAAGATTAGCACTTAGGATTGTATGGTAGTAGCTTCCCTTGACCTCTGGATGCAGAACCTGTCTGGGTCGCAAGGAGACATGGTTATTCAGTAAGGTCAGGAAATCAGAGCTTTGGGAGAAGCAAAGCTGTCCTTGTTGTAAATGATTGAAGAGTGGGATCCTCTTCAGCTCTTGGGATATGTGTTGGTTGAGGGAGCCGCAGGTAGGTTGTGTTGGCTTTGGCCACCCTACTAGAGGAGATGGTGAGAACAAAGGCTGGAGAACATTGTGTTCTTTGGGACTTCACTTTCCAAAGGCAGCAACTTTACAGGTGGGTTTAAGTGATGGTTTCTTTTCCTCCCCCCTCAAAATACTGTCCAAAGAGTTGGTGTACATACTGAGGACCCCAGAAGCAGACCCTGCTTAATGGGCTGCCACTGAAGGTCAACAGACTTAGTTGAATATGTGGTAGTTGATGTTAGGAGAGTTATCATCTTGTGCCTTTAGAACTTTTTTTTTCTTAAGGAGCTAAGTATTTATTGGTTTTACAGGCATGTTATGGCTCTGCATGCTGCCTTAGCAGTCCTAATCAGAAAATGAATTTTTTATAGTCTCTCTCCTGGAGAAAAAATACTTCTGGTAGTGTTGATTTGAGCTTCACAGCAGTGTAGCTTGCCTGAAACAATATCTCATGTTTTGACATGCAATGCAAATGATTAAACTAATTTTCTGCACAATCACCCTCTTTTAGACACTGCTACTGAAGGAAACCTTGAGCTATTCCTGTGCAGCCCAAAATCCTGTGTGTGACTGGGGAGGTCGTGGTGTGATGTCACAGGCACACTGCCTTGGGACAGGTTTGGTTGTGTGCAGGATGCTGCTTATCAATATTGCTCTCTGTGCAATAACCCAGGGGCTGCTGAGCCTCGTGTAGCCATGTGAGTGGGTTTTCTCTTTCTGGGCTTTGTTCTCAATGTGTTGCTGCAGCTGTTCCCAATCCACACTTCAAGGCAGCTCTGACTTTTTGAGCACCGTGACCCCCGACCATCTGGGAATAAAACATATTTCTTTGCAGGCTCCCACCAGCCTGCTCAGGCTGTTCTTATCGCTGTGACTGCCCCGCTGCTCTGCTCCTAACAAGGTGAATTAATGAGGGAATTACTGGGCTTCACTTGCATTCCTGCCACCAGGAACCAGTCACTAACATTTAGCTTTACACCCAGAGGCTGCAGAGCCTCTGTGTCAAGACCAGTAGGTAAACTCAGCAAATTAAAAGCCCTGGGAACAGTCCCTTGGTGTGTTAACATTTAACGCTTGGTTTCCGCTTGGGCTGTTCTAGGAAAACATGCTTTGTAGGAAACTTGTTTGACTTCTCTGCAGTATCCCAGGTGGTGGTCAGACTGCTTCCAACATCAGCTTTCTGAACCCAGGTTCGGTGTGGGTGTCTCGTGGTCTTCTGGAGCCTGACCTGAAGCAGATTTGCAGCTGGCAACCTGGGAAGCCTGGGGTTCGTTCTCTGTGAGACATCAGGAGAGAGCAGCCAGTTTCATTTTTTGTCAGTGGTGTTCCAGAGCAACCCTATTGAGTTGTTTCTCTGGGAAAAGAATAACGCTAAGCCACGCTTACTTCCCATTTTTAATGCTTTTTGATAAATTCTCTCTCCTCAGAAACAGGCCCTGCATTTAGTGCTTGTCTGGACGGAAACATGGATGGACGTGTACTCGTGTGACTGTCTTTAATGCACCTTTGTAACTTGGAGCATTTTCAGTGCCTGCACTTGATTCTCCAGATGCAGAGCCAAAGGCACATACTGGCTGTTCCCGTGAGCTGAGAACTGAAATGCAATTCCCTCTCTGCCTCAAGAGAAAAATGTTGGAAGAAGCTTTGTTTCTGACTTTCCAAAACATATTTGAAACATAAGTCAGTGGCAGGCTTTGTTTTGGAAATGGTCTCGCTCCAGCAACGGTTCTGCCAAGGCTGTTTATCCCAATTCCTACATAGCTTCACAGGCTGAGAAAGTAAAACTGGTGTGTGGGTGGCTGCTTGAAAATGGTCCTTATGGATATTGCTGCAATTTGTTTAGCAAATAGCGGTAGCTTATGCATGAGCCTGTAATTCACACAGCATGTACTAGAGCACAGTGCGATGGCATGTGGAAAGATGGGGTGGTGGAAAAAGCAGAGGCAGGAGGCTTGGAAACTCTGTGTCCTGTTATGTGACGTGATTCAGATGTGCTAGAAGTCAGTTTTCTTAACTGGTTATTGGAGAAGTCAAAACTTCCAACATCACAGAGAAAAGAGGGCTGTTCTGTCCTTGCTGGGGCAGGTGATGGATGTGAACACCAACAGTGTTCTTTCCAAATAGTTGCAGCGTTAATAATGGTCTGAGTCTGAGGAATCTTTGGCTGGTGAGTAGGAGGTGGAAGGACAGGGGTGGGAGGGAGGTGGAACCATCCAAATTCCAGAAAATTCACTGTTTTGGGATAGGAAAATGCTCGGTCTCTCTCTGGTGGTGAAGACAGCAGTGTGCTAGCTAGCCTGGATGGCTGTCCTGTTCCTAAACTGGTGCTGCTGAATTTGCAGCTCTCATCTTGTCATATAATTTAATTTTGACTTAATTAGGCTCAACAGTGCCAGTTATGTCTTTGATATCATCTGATTCAGATAGGAGCTGAGCTAGGCACTAGCACTGCTTTGGGCCATGGGCACATGAGGAGTGGAGAAAGGGCTGCCATTCAGCAGGCTGGGGAAGGAAAACCTTTAAGAGACTGTTTAATAAACCAATGGGCTGAGATTGGTAACGATGAAGGACTGAGCTGCTGGGTTGTGTCCAGAAGCAAGGGCTTTGGCAGTGTGTCTACTTGCGCACCTAAGCTGAAGCTGCCTCTGTGCTGCCTTTGGCCTGGATTGCCTTCAGCTCACCACTTGAACTTGCCCAGTCTACTTGTCCTTTAAAGAAATGGTGTTGCAGTTCCCACCAGATGACCTGATATTTCAGTTTACTGTTTGCAAGGTACTGCAACGTAGCCCAGTAATCCTGTTTTCTTTTTACAGGAAGATACTTGTTTGCCAGTTGGCTAAATGTCATGTTTGAAGAAGCTACAAGTTCGTGTTTTAGCTATCTAAACTTTTGCTGTTTGGAAGTAATTTATTTTCCAGTTGTTCTTCCCTCCATGCATCTCCACCTCTGAGCAGACAGCAGACAGAGCTGGGGCTGAACATTGGGAACATTTTCACTTACATCTCCTACTGTCTAATGGGAATGTCATAGCAGAAATTAAAATGTAATGTGATTTGTTTAGTTTTGATGCCTTTGGAGATATTTTCTCATGCAGGAAACATCTGTAAGAGATGCCTTGCGCCATTCCAGAGCTGGGAAGTATGGCCTTCATACAGCTAAAAAGTTATTGGTGGATCTCCTCACCTCCCAGTGCCACCATTGGATCTGTGGTGGGCTCTGGTGGGTAGGAGCTGCATCTCCCACATGAGGAAGACTTACCCTTGCTGTGACCTTTCATATTCATTTTGGGGTTAGCTTGGACTTGTCCAAGGATCCCAGCCCTCTGTCGCCCCAAGCAGAGGTAGCTCTGTGTTTGGGTCTGTGAATAAAATGGAGCCCTTCCAAAATGGCGTGTGCAGTCCTTGATCATCTGTGATCTGGCAGCACTTGCCAAGTGTAAAATGCCTTTTTAAAATGAGGCTTTTATCGTTTGTGCTGAAAAAGAGCTTTGAGCCTTCCTGTGTGGATAGGACTTTTGTGTTGTGCATGGTATCTCTCCAGTCCCTAATGAATAAACACAGCTGGCGTTTTTGGGAGATGGATTTAACATCTTTTCATCAAAGCTGTAAAAATACAGCGGCGATTACAGAATTCCACATCTTCTGATTTTTGTGCCGATCCGCGCACCAACTTCAGAGTGATCAAATGAAAAAATGCTTTACTTATGAGGCTGCCTTCAGCCCATTCCAGAGGAAACAAGTTTCCCCTCCTTCCCCCCCCCCTCTGGAAACTCGACTGGAACAAGCAGCCTTGATGACTTATCAATGTTGGATTATCATGCAATAATTTACCAGGCAGCCCTTTGCTGTCCGGAGCCGCCTACACGCACAAGTCAATGGTGCCTTTGTTCTGGAGTGCCTGGAAGAATGCATGACCTAATGGGGCGGTGGGAGTTCACGTTCATTCCAGCATGCTGAGGTTCCCTGAGCGTCCCTGTGCCTTTCCTTCCTCCTGCCCCATTTCAGGACAAGTGCCATAGGAAAAGCAACCTGCTTTGTCCCATCCATCACTGGTGGAGCTCATTGTGCCAAAATCTATTGTTTTGGTTGAGCACAGCTTGTGATGTGCTTGTGACAAATCCTTCAGATTATCAGAAAAGGTAAACCCTATGTTTTCTCTTGGCTACGCCATTTCTATGTGCAATACCAGTGCTGTAATAATCCTGCACAAAATTTCCCAGGGAAGCCTGGGTGTCATTATTATAGATGTCTGCTGTAGCACTGTAATAATTCCTTGCTTTCATAGAATTACAGAATGGCTTCGGTTGGAAGGGACCCTGCGGATCATCAAGCTCCTACCCCTCTGCCACAGGCAAGGCCGCTAACCTCCAGATCTGGTAGTAGAGCAGGCTGCCTAGGGCTCCATCCAACCTGGCCTTGAACACCTCCAGGCATGGAGCATCCACAGCTTTTTGTGCAGCTTGTGCCAGCACCTCACCACTCTCTCTATGAAGAACTCATTCTCCTTAAACGCTCCCTTCCCACCATCAATCTCTGTGCTCCAGGAGGGTCTCTAGAATGAGAGGCTGCCCGAAATCCTGCAGTAGTTGAGAGCAGTGCTTGGTGCAAGAAATTTACTCCTAAGTAAAATCTTGTTAACTCACTATCATCTGTCTCTTGCCATTGCTGGTGTTTCTCCTTTGGAGCTACTGAGTGCTTTCTGCCCCAAGTCTTTGGCAGCAGTGTCTGCTTGTAGCTGGTCGAGCCTTGCGCTGGGTGAGGGAACTGAGGCCAGAGTAAGGAGGAGGGATGAATGTCCATAGGCACCTCCCAGGGCCTGAGCTGGCTTCTCTTCTGGCCACGAGCATGGGGCAGGTCAGCAGGAGGAAATGCCAGGGAGCTGCTGGCCCTTACCTTGTTGCTGTGAAATGGAAATGAAGGCCAGTCGAAAAGCAATAAATGTGAAACAGGAGATAGCCAAAAGGGAAACATTCAGAGCAGGGTTTAACTGTTTCATTACAATTCTGAGAATTTTGCTGAAAATGAAAGTGCAGGAAAAACTCTTTGCCCAGTGCACGTTCTCAGATGGAGTTATTTTCTCAGCAGCAGAACTTAGCAGCGGCCGTTTAAAGCTTGCTGTGAGGAGGCTGCAAAGTGGAGTCGCAGACAATAAGGAAGGGAGCGGGAGTTCTTCCTGGGGCCATGGATGTGAGCGGACCGATAATGAAGGAGCCAAGTGTCGGTCGGGGCTTATCTCAAAGGCATCTGCTCACAATCCGGTGCTTGTAGTGGCTGTGCCAGCTGGCAGGATGCTTTCCTGATGTAAATCATCCATCCCTTCTGAGGAGCCTGAGCACAAGGAGCCCTTTTGTGAGTAGGCATGAATTCTTAACTTGGAGGGGAAAGGGAGGAGTTTCTCATCCAGATCTAAACAGCATTTACTTACATTTTCCAGGCTATCTTTATGGTGCTCGGTGTGGTGTGCTTCCTGCTGGGGTGCAGGAATGATGACCCTACTGATGTCTGCCCCCTGGCCCTGGGTGTTGTGCTTGGGCTGACAGCATGGTTGGGTTGTAGGGGATGGTGTGCCCTGCATCCGACACTGCCAAACAGCTCTCACCATTATTGCTGCCTTCTTTGAATCTGTAACAGCAGAGCTGCCTTGGAACCACGTACATATTAATGTGATTTTCTACATCAGCATGCACCGTAAGAAGGGCTGGTTGTTTTTGTCACCTTGCCACTTGCAGGTGGACATCTTCCTGTGCCAGAAGGGATGCTGTATGAAAACACGAGGCTTGTGTTTTTGTGCTCCAGAGGCATACCAGGTTGCACTCCCAAAGTGCTGAGCTCATGATTGCTAATTACAGTGCATCATCTTTCTGCTAATGACCTTCTTTAAAAAACACATGGAGCTCTTCCTGTAAAATAGATCTGCTGCTTCTCAGTACACAGGGATATACATCAGATGCATGATGCTGTTAGATGCTTTAAGGCCACAATGAGATCAAAACAATTGTCATTGTCTAGGAACAGAAGAGCAGTGACTTCTCTCTTCAAAATAAAGTGTTTAAAGCTGCTTTTCACCTCATTACTGCTGTTGATATTCCTTAGAGTAACAGCAACATGTATTTATGGAGCCCTGCAAGACCTGGAAGCCTTATCTTTGCTAGGAAAAAGGCTGTGCAGCCTTGAAGAGTTTGCAGGCAGGCTGCTAAGCACAGCTTTTATGTTCAGTATAAACAAGGGGGGGGGAAACGTGTTTCAACACTGTGTCAGCTGGTCTTGGGTAAATGCTATTGTTCCTGCAGTATTTACCCATGGCAGGCTGTTACAGTGCTGGAGCACAGCCTTGCTGTGTGCATTAACTGCATTCCAATGTCATGCCATTAGCAGGGCTTCTCAAGCAGTCATGCTGCCAGCTAAAATAAATGTCTTTTCACCTGGGCTGTGCACTTGGACAAGTTTCCAGTAAGTTTTCTTTGGCCTGTGGTGTAAAACTGAAGATGAAGGAAGCGTTCTTTCAGTTTAACACATGGGTTTCTATGGAAAAATGTTTCTGTGCTGCTCGGAGCCTGGTTTGCACATGCTGTGCCTTTAGCTTGGGTGATGTTTTTTGCAAGGAGCTGCAGGAGAGCTCTTTGGGAAACAGAGATCATAATCCAGTTAGTTAGAGTGGAGATGGGAGAAAAGCCAGCAGGTTGTTGGCATGAGGTGGTGAGGGCATGGATTTTAGCTGGGATGCTCCTGCACGCTTTGATTTATTTCTTGATAGGGATGTTCAGGCTGTGAATTGGCCTTCTGCTGGAACAAAGTACAAATGGGATTACATCTCCTGCTTGCTTGGGTGGTGAGAGGAAGCTAAGCCTTTGCTGTACAATGGTAAGTATTGATAGGAAGAATTTCTGGCCTTCATGGGATCAAGTTGTCATTGACAGTGAGATAAATTCTCACTTGTTGCCTTCTGTGTGTAAGAAGATCACATTGAGTAACTTGACTCTGAACCAACAGTCAGCTGGAACAAAGCAAGAGCAACAGATCGTTAATGTCTGACTTCCAGTCTTGGGCTTAGCTCATCCATAAGCTCACACACTGTATGAGTAGAATAGTAGGAAGTGCTGGGGGCCTTGTATCACTGTGATGCTTCAGGTTGGTGGGGGAGTCATTCATTAACTTCAGATCAGAGTCTCACTTGCATAAAACTGGGATGATTGGAGTAATGTTAGATGTGAAAGAACTTAAATTGGAGGCGTCATTTCATTGCAGTCAGCTTTTTGCAGATGCGCTTTAGGCCTATGCTATTCCTGTTGCCTTGTGCTGCCTGTCTGTGCAGTGAAGCACTCTTGAGCAGGTGCCAAGTCTCCTGATAAAATTTAATGTGGTGCCATTCATTTATTTTTACAAACAGGGGTTAAACCTGCATAACTCCTACAGCAGAGGAAGCCTGTGTCTTGATCTACTGATCCTCTGAGCAGTTGGTTTATGTGTGTAGGAATGCATGTTCAAGTCACCAGAGAGAATCCTTTTTGGAGGATGGTGTGCTGTTGTCTGCAGACCTGTTGGGAGAACAGAGGGAAGGGATGTGGCTTTGTATTTATCCCATGGCTAGCATGTTGCACTTCAAACTGAAGAATGTCTTGGCAACTTTAATCATAGTTTCCAAGAAACTTGAACCTTGCTTTGTCTTTCCCAGGGAATATTTAGAAGGGGATGTCCTCAATAGTTCAGTGCTGGAGGAAAGACATCATGAGTACTGGAAAGAGTTGGGACTGTTTCTCTGTCTGAGCACGGGGAACTCTGCACTGTGACTCTTACCTCTGGTTAATAATGTTTCTCCAATATGTATTTTTGGAATAAATATCAAATTGCATGATTAGCTTAGACCTGGCCTTAGATATACACGTGCTGTTTGTGCATCTGTAACTGTTCATCCTTTTGGGATAAGGATGTAATCAGTGATGCCTGCAAAAGAGAATTACAGTGCATTAGCTGTGTGTTAAGTTGTGCTGAAATCCATGGATCTGTTTATTTATCTCTTCAGCCTTCTCCTTTACCTTTGGTTCCTTCACCTTGTCTTTGCTGGGAAGTACAGTGCTTGTGGTACTGGAAGCTGCCCATCCTGTTGGATGGAACTGGAGATCTTCTAAACCTGAACCTTCGTTGTGAGTTGTTTCTCACTCCGTTGTTCCATCTCCTGCAGGAAAGGCCTTTGACATCACATACGTGAGACTGAAGTTCCACACCAGCAGGCCAGAGAGCTTCGCCATCTACAAACGCACACGGGAGGATGGCCCGTGGGTGCCCTACCAGTATTACAGTGGGTCCTGTGAGAGCACCTATAACAAAGTCAACCGGGGCTTTATTCGGACTGGGGAGGACGAGCAGCAGGCACTCTGCACGGATGAGTTCAGTGACATCTCCCCCCTCACTGGGGGCAACGTGGCTTTCTCAACGTTGGAGGGACGTCCCAGTGCCTACAACTTTGACAACAGCCCTGTGCTGCAGGTACGTGAGCAGGACTGGTGTCTGTCAGATGGTCTGAGCTGCATCCTTCTGTTAGCTGTCCTGGATGGCAGCTTTGGGGGCTGGACTGTTCATACTTGAGCCCTTGTTCATACTTGAGGACCACTGGACAGGTAGGGTGGGTGGGGTGATCCAAAGAAATGTTTCTGGAGAAAGAATGGAACTCCATTGTATGCAAGTTTAAGGTAAAACAACAACAAAGAAAATGTCAGTGGTATCAAAGATGACTTTTCATAGACACCATGGAAATCTTCAGAGAATGGATGCTTACCTCTGTCAGCTTAGAAAGCAGCTGCAGCATTTTGCTGTTGTTTCAGCTATACGAATAGGGCCTGAGTCTGCTATGAGGCATCTTCATGTATGTTTTGAGCACAGAAGATCAAGAAACATAGTATATGATTAACAAGTGAGGAGTTGTTTGAAACCCTAACTTTCTGCATTACATGTATGCTGAGGCAGGGGGAGCGTGATTTTATCTACCTTTAGTTTCTCTTACAAAAGGCTTAGATAAGGGATTTGGTCAGGGGCTTTTTGTTCTTACCATTCATGCTGCTGGCTGGGCAGTGCTCTGGAGCATACTGGGGGCACCAGTTTATCCGGTTTACTTGCCATTTTCTCCATGGTCATCATGCAACAAAGAGCTAAAGCTGTGGAATTTGCCCCAACAGGGCTTGTCTCCTTCTTTTAGGAGCTCCTCCCTCCCTCCTCTTACATTAGCAAGGCAATCCCTGATCTTCAGTCAGTGGACAGAAAAGCAGGATCCGGTGGGGCTCAGTTCTACAAACAAATATAAAGATAAATGGGAGAGAGAAAAACTTGTGAAATGGAAAAGAACCAGTTTGGCCACCTTATTCCTGCAGCTAGACCTTGTTGAGAGTGGTTTCTAGTCATGAATGTGAACAGAAAAATTTCCAGTTGGTGATAGAGTTTATAATCCTCTAATAAACTCCCTGTAGGGAACGGAGACCTGACCACTGGTTTCCTAAAATACATACAAGCCTCTGGCATTGATTTTGCAGAACTGAAGTAAATCTGTGTTTTGTGCTCAGTGTTTCCATGTGTTGATGCCAGTGCTTGTAGCTCAGCAAATCTCCTTATTGTGCTGGCTGAACAGCAGCGCAGCTGCAGTGCAGTTGTACACGCCTGGATTTTTTTCCTGTACTCTTCACCACGTTTGAAGGAAAATAGGATTGCAAAAGCTGTAATAAGAGCAGTGAGATGCTAACAGCCACAGGCTGAAGGTGACATGAAATCTGGAGACTCGCTATGTTTGCTGGCTGTTGCTGGGAGAGGATAGGGAGGTACTTCGTGGAAGATGCTGTGTAAATACAAAGATTAATTCACGCCCTCACTCATCTGCCTGTCTTCTTTTCTGGAGATGTATGTCTGCAGATGAGCGCACCCTAAAGCTCTTCCCATTCTTGGTTTGCAAGAGAGCAGCCACCAGGTATGTGAAGGTAGCAGAGCTCCTTGTGCTTCTTGCAGCTGAGAGCAGTCAGGGCCCAAGAAGGCCCTGGGAAGGGGTGCAGAGAAAGGGCTGTCTGGAAAACTTATCCGTAGCAAGAGGATATGAAGTAAGGCTTCCTGGGCAGGGCTGGGTGAGCCTCAGAGGAACGGAGGGGAAGTGGTGAGGTAGGAACGTGCTGACTGATGGATGACTGCTGGCCAGACTTACGGAATGTAAATACAGCAGCTGGTGATGCGGTGCTGACACGCACTTCAGGGTTCCTCTGTGTGTGCTCTGATGGGGTTTCTGTCTGCCCTAGGAATGGGTGACGGCCACCGATATTCGGGTGAGCCTCAACCGCCTCAACACCTTCGGAGATGAAGTTTTCAATGACCCCAAAGTGCTCAAGTCGTATTACTACGCGATTTCTGATTTTGCAGTGGGTGGTAGGTGAGTAAACAATAAACCTCTGTGTTTGTTTGGAGCTTTTGGTGGGGATTACCGGAGTGCTTGACAGATGCTGATTATACTCACGTGGTACTGTTAAGTTCCTGTCTTTATTGACTGTCAAAATGCCGCAGAGTGAGTCTTTATGGAGCTCACAAATACTATACGTGTCTTCTTGAGGCTGTAAATCTCAGAGGTAGACAAGGACTGAGTGTTTTATTTCCTGATTAGCTCGATTAGTTCAGCGGTTGGGGAAGTGGGGCACAAAAAGTGACAAGAAAGTAAAACAAAGGGGAAAAAAAAGTATTTAGGAGTGCTTTGTTACACACGTTGTTAATCCGTAGCCTGGAGTAACAGCAAGTAGGAAGTCTCAAGGTTGTTGCTTCACCTAAATGTTGGGGGCCATCTCCCATGGAGATCTGAAGCACTGTACAGTGCTGTGATTCTCTGTTCCTTCTGCCAAAACTTACTGCAGAATGCTTTAATCTTCATTTGTTGGCAATAGAATGTTTTCGTAAACAGAGTTGAGCCCAGTGGAGCGTTTCAGGCTGTTTGCAGAGAGCAGGCTGGAGACTGGGCTGCCATACCAGTCACATTGTGATCTTTAATTCCTTACTCTGACAACAGTAGCATATGGGCAGCATGTATAACTTTTCCAGGACTCCCATGAGAGAGACACTAAGGAGATGTGTACTAATGTAACACCAGTACTATTTTTGCTTCTTCTGCTTAGTTTATCCTGCTTTAGTGGCAGATTTCAGAGGGAGGTGGGTTGGCATTCTTGCTTTTCTGTGCACTTGCCTTGAGGATGCTACACCTGCTTGTTCCACAGGATTTGTATTATCAGTTTTGTTGTAATCTTACACCTTCTGAAATACACCTTGTCTCAAGTTTTTATATCTGGGCATTTTCTGGATTGCTCCATGGGAGACCTGGATCTCTGGATTTTAAACACCCATTCTTTGTTTCTTAACCAGATGCAAATGCAATGGCCACGCGAGCGAGTGCATAAGGAATGAGCTTGGGAAGCTGGTCTGCAACTGCAAGCACAACACCTTTGGGGATGACTGTGAGAAGTGCCTTCCCTTCTTCAATGACCGGCCGTGGAGAAGAGCAACAGCAGAAAGTGCCAACGAGTGCTTGCGTATGTGTGTCCACACACCTGGCAGGGCGAGTGCTTGAGGGTTTGCTCCCCGGGCTGTTGAAATGGCCTGGTTTTAAGTCTCTGTCTCTATCCAAAGCCTGTGTGATTTGTGCTCCCAAGTTGGAGATGCTTCAGATCCCTCTTAGTGCCCCTATAGAAGTATCTCAGGTTTCTGAGAGCATTAAATGTTTGTTGGAGATTCTGGTGTTATCCAAACTCACATCTGCCTACATTTTCAAAGGAAGGAGACCCAAGCCTTCCTTAGAGGCAGGCCTAAAACTGGGATGACCCAATGCTGTGTTTTATCTGGCATTTCAGCAACATGTCTTGCGAGTTCTCTGATGAAGCATAGGGTGGTAGATGGACTGTTACTGCTGTTGTGTCAGCAGAGGCGTTCAGATTCTCCTTGGGGATCTGCATGCATAACGTGCTCTCAAAACAGGCTCAGATTCCTATCTCAGAGTATATGCTGATGGGAAAGTAGAGCAGAGTCCATTTCCTTGTGCTGCTCGGAGCACATCCAGATCTTTTGAGGAATGTTGCCTTTGGTTTGTCATCTCTGTCCTGAAGGAGCTTTCTGCTGTGTCCCTGGGAAGGAGCATCTCCCTTCTGGAGAGAGATGGGAGCAATCTTTAGGAGAGAACTTTACCACAAAACGTACCAGTTCGTACTAGTAAAACAAATGCATTTAGTTTCTGGAGTCTGACTGCCTTTTAAAAAGCTCATTTAGTGTTCCCTGATTTCCTCTTGGATTTGGATTACTGTCTTTAGTTACTTCTAGACTATTTCATCCAATTTCAAGACTATTGCAACAGTTCTGGGCTGCAAATGGAAATGTCTGGGACTGAATGCCAATTTATTTTTCTTAGTTTAGTGTTGCAGCTCCTGGTAGTTTACTTTATGGGGAAGCTTTTTCAGACAGAAAAGCTTTCTTCCTGTCTGACCTCGGTGTGCACTGATGGTTCCCAGCTGGCTGTTGGAGACCTGTGGCTTCCCTTGACAGGATACTGAAGCCCGGCCCTCCCTCTCCACAAGCAGAGGGAATTTGGGCTCTGCCTGCTCCCAGGAAGAAGCCCTTCTCACAGCTGGATGTCAGCCCTTGCTCTGATCTTGCCATGTGTGTTTGCGTGACTGGAGTCGGTGGTACTGCGTGGGATGGGAGGGCACTGTGTGGGCTGGAAGTCACCACTAGGCTCATGGGGATGAGAGGGGTCCTGCTGGTGGTCACTGGGTGCCCCGTGTCACCAGGATTCCTCAGCATGACTGAAGTATTCATATTTGTGTGCTGGGTTTTGTGACTGGCCAGGTTGGGATTTTTTGAGCTCCTCGCTGCAAGAAAGACATTGAGGCCCTGAAACGGGTTCAAAGAAAGGCGACAAAGCTGGTGAGGGGTCTGGAGCACAGGGCTGATGAGGAGCAGCTGAAGGAGCCAGGAATGTTCAGTCTGGAGGAGGCTCAGGGTAGACCTTGCTGCTCTTTATAACTATCTGAAGGGAGTTGTAGTGAGCTGGGGGTCAGCTTCTTCTCTCATGTAACAATGGTAGAACTAGAGGGAGTGGCTTCGAGCTGCACCAGGGCGGATTTAGGCTGGATGTTAGGAAATACTGCTTTTCTGAAAGAGTGGTCATGCAGTGGAATGGGCTGCCTGGGGAGGTGGTGGAGTCACCGAGCCTGGAGGTGTTCAAGGAACGTTTGGATGTTGTGTGGAGGGATGTGGTTTAGTGAGAACTATTGGTGATGGGTGGATGGTTGGACTGGACGATCTTGAATGTCTTTTCCAACCTTGGTGATTCTGTGATTTTGGGATATCCACACAGTTGATCCCCATGTGTTTTTCTGCAGCTTGTGACTGCAATGGGAGATCCCAGGAGTGCTACTTCGACCCCGAGTTGTACCGCTCCACCGGCCATGGCGGGCACTGCTCGGGCTGCCGGGACAACACTGACGGCGCCCACTGCGAGAGGTGCAGAGACAGCTTCTACCGCCTCGGGAGCGAGGAGGGCTGCCTGCCCTGCAGCTGCAACCCCGTGGGTAAGTGTAAGGGTGCTGCAGCCGATGGCAAGCCTGGAAGTGAAAAGGCTTTTTTGTCATTTTTAATTTCGGCCTGCACAGGAGATGTTTACTGGGTGGTGTAATGGTTAAAATTATCCTCGGATCTAACTGGGCTTGGAGTGGCAGGGGCAGATAGTTCACCACTGCAGCATTTACTCCTTCGAATGTACTCTAAAATAGTTGTCTTTTTTTTTTTTTTTTTTTTTCCACCACTGTGTATGTGTTGCCTTGGGCACACCCAGCACTAAAGCACTCATTTAAATTCTTAATAAACAAGATTACGCGAGCGGATATTTCAGGAAGTTCTTTGGACCAAAGAATGGTAGTGAATATTAGCAGCATCAGTTTCTCCTACTGAGTATCTAAGCACTGTAAATACAAACCAGTGAAACCTTAAACACAAAAGGGGACGAGAAGAAACAAAGTCAAGTCAAAACATGCAGTTAGACTCCTTTTTAAAAAAAAAGAATGGAAAAAATCCTGGCAGGAGAACAAATCTTTTGTCGTCAAGGGAACCGCTTGACCTGTATGGCGTGGTCCCATAACTCCAGCAGCCCTGCAACAAATAGGGGCGAAGGAAACAAAAGGGTAACAGATAGTAAGATATGATGTGAGGTTCCAAAATAGAGTAGCTGGAATAAGTAATTGCTTGCGGCATGCCCTAAAAGCAGCCAGCGAGAGGGCTGGCAGGGTGCGTCTGCTAGCTAATTTGGTCAGAGTCATACAGTTCTGAAGCTTTGACCAAGAAAGGCCTCTTTTTTCCTCCCTCGGCTCTCCCTGGTTCTCATGCCCTACCTTATTTTAAGACATGTCTGTGCTGAGGGTTGGTGTCAGTGGAGGGAAGAGGCAGTGAGGTGACTTCCCAGGTATTTTAGGACAAATTTCAGAGGCCCTTATAACTTAGTCATCAGCTTGTGTCATCCAGTGTGTATCTGGATTACCTTACATGACTGTTTTTTACCTGAACACTGTTTTTACCTTAGTAGTCATTTGTGGGATTGCAAAGGAGTCTCACAGAAGTATGCTGTACTTGGTATATGGTGAAGGTTTTGTACATTCTTCTCTCCTGTCCAGCGTAATCGTCTCATGACTTTTCACTTTGCTATAATCGTCTAACGAGGACTGAAGTGGAAAGAAAAGTATTTATCTATTTTAGTATGCTTTTGTCCTAGTTGTTAACTCTTGTAGTGCTGACAGCTTTTGGCCTGCTGACTGCAGCAGTGCCTGAGGAAGAGGCATTGAGGATTAAAGAAACCCTTGCTGCTGTTTGTGCAAGTCCCCTTCTGGGGATTTTTGGGTAGTACCTTGGAGGAATCCTGTCAAACAAGAAAGTTTTTCTGTAGAATTGATTAGGGCTAATAGTGTAAGCACATGGAGCCTCTCTCTGGGGGGATGGTTCAGTCTTTAAATCCAGCTTCGGAATCACTGGGGGAAATTGGAGCGTGAAGGGTAGAAGAGATCAGGATAGCTCCTGGCAAAGGGGAGGTGGTCACTGGGGAGACACAGGGCTTGGGGAATAATTTCTTAGGGTGTGCTGCGGGGAGAAAAGGTGGGGCATTAGATCATAGACTCATAGAATGGTTTGGGTTGGAAGGGACCTTGAAGGTCATCTAGTTCCAACCTCTGCTATAGACAGAGACACCTCCTACCAGACCAGGCTGCTCAAAGCAACATGGATGGATGTAGATGTATCAAGGTAGTATTGAGAGCAAGAAATAAGGAAGAGAATGCAATTAAGTTTTGAAGAATTGTATAAAAATAACATTTGGAAAGAATACTTCGAGCTGAATACAGGTTTGTTTTTCTTTTTGCAAAACTTGATAATCTGTCTCCAGGCCTGCTATGGATAAACACCAAACTGTGAGCTGTTGCTCATCAGCTTGAAGCTGTTCTTCAGACTTCCTTGTGTTTCTTGCACGTTCCCCACAGCTGGGTGAATCTCACATGGGTGTGGTAAGGCCCCTGTCCTTGTTTCCCCAGGCTCCCTCAGCACGCAGTGTGATAGCTATGGCCAGTGCAGCTGCAAACCTGGTGTCATGGGAGAGAAATGTGACCGCTGCCAGCCGGGCTTCCACTCCCTCTCTGAGGCTGGGTGCAGGTAAGGGGAGTTGCTCTCTGAAGGGAAAAGAAGACGCCTTTTTAAAGTATGAGTGATTTTAATTAATTATCCTCTCACATGGCTCTCTCAGGCCCTGTTCTTGCAATCCTGCTGGCAGCACAGGTGAATGCAACATGGAAACAGGACGGTGTACTTGCAAGGACAACGTTGAGGGCTTCCACTGTGAGAGGTGAGTTTTTGTCCTGTGGCTTTGTTTCAGGAATGAGAAATATTTGAGCAATGGCCTGGAGTAAGTAACAGGGAAATGAATTCTTTTTCCTTTGCAACTTCAGATGCAAACCTGGGTTTTTCCATCTGGATCCCTCAAATCCAAGAGGCTGTACGCCCTGCTTCTGTTTTGGACACTCCTCAGTTTGCACCAATGCTGTTGGCTACAGCGTGTACAGCATCACCTCCAGCTTTCAGTTTGGTAAAATGAGCCTTTCTTTGTATCTCAGGTTGGGTTGATGAAAGTGGTATAAGTCCTGCTCCCTCCTCTCTCTGTGAGATTGCAAACTTTGGGTGCAATCCCAGATTCCCTTTTTTGGGAAGCACGGAGCTTTCAAAGTCAATGAGAACTTCCCCATCTTCAGGTTGTTTGTTTCGTTGGGGTGGAAAGAATTCATGGCTTTGCCCTCAGGCACCCAGTGCATGCAGTTTAAGTGGGTACTGATAATGTAAAACTTCATGTCTCAAAAAAGAGGTGCTAAAGAAGGAGGGGCATTTTCTCCATTTTAGAACTGAATCAAGAGTTTGAGGGAGAGGATTATAATTGCTTCAGGTTTTGGGTTGCTTGGCTCTGAATGAAACGTGGTTGTGTTTCTGATGGATCCGTGAGCTGAGCAGAAATCTTTTCTCATACAGTCTGTTTCCTGCATATGAATGTTTTCATTCTGTGTAGTCTAAAAAGAACATCTTTATAATTAAAATTCCAATGGAGAATGGTTCTTACAAAGGCTGAAACTTGCATAAAGTCATTGCTGACTGCTGGTTTCCCAGTCTTTTCCTGAGGTCTTTAGAAATCAAAATGTTAAGCAAGTTTGCGTTTTTTTTAGTGTTTGAAGTTCAGAGGGCTTAAATCAGCACTCTGGATATGCTGTGTGTGTTCTGCACAGTACCAGCATATAGAATAGAGATGGGTTACATATGAGCAGTTTGCAGGATGACTCCTTCGAATGATGTTGACTGTTGCATGTTTGGCTTTCAGGAGAGGACGAGTGGCATGCTGAGCAACGTGATGGCTCCCAAGTCCCACTGCAGTGGAGTTCAGAGACCCAGGACATTTCTGTCATCTCGGACAGTTACTTCCCCATTTATTTTGTTGCACCACGTAGGTCACTGCAGAAAAGCTCGCTTCTTGACTCCCTTGCCTCTCTGTTCTCTGTCTCCTGACCGTAAGGATTTCTTCCCATTCCAGGCAAGTTTTTGGGCAACCAAGTTTGGAGCTACGGTCAGAATCTGACTTTCTCCTTCCGCGTGGACAGACGGGACACACGTCTCTCTGCAGAGGACCTGGTGCTGGAAGGGGCCGGGCTGCGTGTGTCGGTGCCTCTCATTGCCCAGGGCAACTCGTACCCCAGTGAGAGCCCACTGACCTACACCTTCAGGTGAGGGGGCCCAGCCCAGTGGGAGCCCAGAGAGCAGGTGGGACCCAGTCTGCCACACACCCTGCCCTCTGAGCTCCTGGGAAAACAAACAGCAGTAATTTTAGCTCACAAGAGCGGTCTTATCAGGTCAATTTGAAGCTGGCTGTTCAGCGGTGTTGCTTAAGTGTATGAAGAGTATGTGGCAATTGCATGCCTTGCTTGGAAATAGTGCTTTAAAAGGACACAGCTGTTAGCATCTGAAAGCTTTGCAAATGGAGCATGGCTTTTCTCCCTAGGCTCCATGAGGCTGCCGATTACCCGTGGAGGCCTGCTCTCTCTGCATTCGACTTCCAGAAGCTTCTTCACAATTTGACTGCCATCAAGATCCGTGGAACATACAGCGAGAGAAGTAAGTCGCTGAGCAGAGTGCCATGAGAAAGAGGGACAGACCCCTTTGTTTGGTGCTGTGATTGCTTACTTGCAGGGATTGGTCATGAATAAATGCGGCAGGTTATTTGGCAGAGCCATGCTGAATTGCTTTCTGCCTGGCCTTCCTGTGTAGCAGCTTCTCCTGGGGCTCCTGGAGAGGAGATGGAGAAGAAACATGATGTGCTGCCTTTGAGAATCTCAGAGTTGAGTGCTTGTCATTGCTGATGTCCCTCTGTGGAGCAGATGTGGTTCTTCACTCCTATTGTGCATCCAGCGCTTTCCAAATTGATAGGAACGTGCAGTGCAGAATCCTGACAGATACGATAGCATAGATGTGGGGAGACAAAAATCAGTTTCTCTGTGATCAGTTACCTTCATCCTGTTGAAAAATTCCCCATGGTGTGAGGATTTACAAAAATCAAGTGCTAGTTATGGACCTTTGGATGTTGTCATGAGAAGAAGGATTTTCGGAGTTAAAATCAAGCAGACAAAAATGCACATTTGCAGCTTCCTCAGGTGTGAGTAGGGGTTGTTCATGAAGAGGAGCCCAGAGTGATGCATGACAGGGAGCGGGCTGTCACCTGGGCAGCTGCTCGTAGTGCAGCAGTGACCATGTCTTCCTCTCCCTGCTCCGAGGTGCCGGTCACCTGGATGACGTTACCATCACCAGCGCTGTCCCAGGGGCCGGCGTGCCCGCGGCATGGGTGGAGAGCTGCTCCTGCCCTGCAGGCTATGAGGGGCAGTTCTGTGAGCGCTGCTCCCCCGGGTACCGCCGAGAGACCCCTGGCCTGGGACCCTACAGCCCCTGCGTGCCCTGCAGCTGCAATGGGCACAGCGAGACCTGTGATCCTGAGACGGGTAAGCAGCAAGAGGGCGAGTGAAGGGCTGTTTTTTTTGTGTTGGCTGAAGAAGGAAAAAAACCCACTTGCCTCCTTGTTTCAGGCGTTTGTGACTGCAGGGATAACACTGCGGGCTCTCACTGTGAGAAGTGCAGCGATGGGTACTACGGAGATGCGACAGCAGGCACAGCCTTGGACTGCCAGCCCTGCCCGTGCCCTGCTGGCTCCAGCTGTGCCATCGTGCCCCGCACAAAGGAGGTTGTGTGCACCAGCTGCCAGACGGGCACCACAGGTGAGCCCCTGCCAGAAGGGCACTTTTCCCACCCTGTGTTCCTGATCTCCTAGCAGTTCTGCTGCTCTGACCCACAGCAAACTGCTGTATCTCTTCATTCAAATGCGACCTGTTTTTCCCTTCCTCCACCAGCCCTGCTTCCCCAGGCGAGGCTCAGGGCTGAAGGACTTGTTCTTTGTGCACTTCTCTCAAGAATGGAAGGGAAAAGAATGTTTTCATCTGTGCAAATCTTAACATTTCTGTGATATGTATGTGAGCCATGCTGGCTTCTAGTACAGATCTGGCACACGGGCCCAAGGCCATGGATCCCCATCCCTGAGCTGACTGGGGGGCAGCCAGCCCATGGCAGGAAACGTTGCTGAATCTTTGGGTTCCCTTCCAATCTAAGCCATTCTATCCTCAGATAACTGCATTGGGCTGAAACTTTGATAGATTTAAAGGAGTCAGGAAGATGGGTTAGACTGAAACAAAATTAGAAGGTGTGCCTCCTGTTTGCCAGCCAGAGGCAGTGTGGGATGCTCACAGAGGCCAGTGTCCTCCCTAGAAAGAGCTGGAAGTTTGCAGTGACATGTGAACACCAATCAAAACATGCAAGACCAGACTTATACTCAACAGTTTTGAAAAGAAATGTGTGAACAGGTGCTGAGCTTTTTCCTTAATGACAAACCGGAAAGCCTGAGTGTGTACTTGAGTTGTGAAGTGGAGCCTTTTGTTCTGTCTGCCAATAGCAAATAAGACTTAAGATGGTTGGCAGCTTCCACTGTTCTCTGTTGGTTTTTTGCTTGGCATGAAAGACTCCAAAGTCCAGAGTACCTGTAAATGCTTTAAATGCTTGGGAAAGCCCCTGCTCAAGCCCAGAGGCACACCATCTGGAGCAGCTCCTGGGGGTTCCCATGGATGCTATCGCTTTGTGAACCAATTCAGAGTGCTGAGGTCGGAGTTCCTTGCAGCTCAGGTTTCCATGCAAGCTCATCATTTATTGTAGCTAACATGACCACCCAAGAGTTGCTCCTGCTTCTCGTGCTTCTGAATGTGTTCGTAATGAGGGAAAGGTGAGGGAAAAGATGGTTTGTGTGTGTAGAACTGCCTGAGAAAGAGCTTGGGACTGGCAGGGAAGGCTGAGCTGGCAGCTAGTTTGGGAAGCTGCTAGGCTGCATGCTTTGGGGGCTGCCTGCTGAGGTTCAACAAATCTCGCTGTTGTGTGGCTTCCTGGAGCAGGGGTGCCCCCATTGAGCTCCACCCACTCGGACTCTTAAATTAACAACAAATTGCAGCAAATACGGATGGCTTTAGGGGTAGCATGTGCTTCTGTCCCGCCACAGGCAAGAGGTGTGAGCTGTGTGATGATGCCTACTTTGGAGACCCGCTGGGTGAAAATGGGGCTGTGAGGCCGTGCCGCCTGTGCCAGTGCAATGACAACATCGATCCCAACGCTGTGGGCAACTGCAACCGACAGACAGGAGAGTGCCTCAAGTGCATCTACAACACGGCTGGCTTCTATTGCGACCGCTGCAAGGATGGCTTCTTTGGGAACCCTCTGGCCCCCAACCCTGCTGACAAATGCCGGGGTACGAGCATTTCCTCTCATGTTCTAAGCTGGTTTGGTCCCTGAGAACTGCCTTGGGGTGACGTTTCCCATTCCTGACCTTTTTGCAGCTTGTCACTGTAATCCCTATGGCACCGTGAATCAGCAGACGAGCTGCAATCAAGTGACAGGGCAATGTGAGTGCCTTTCCCATGTCACCGAGAGGGACTGCAGTGCCTGCGAGCCTGGCTTCTTCAACCTGCAGAGCGGCCGAGGCTGTGAGAGGTAATCTTCAGCCCATGCTGGGGCAGCAGGCCCTCTATTGGGTCTGCTATCAGCAATGGTGGGAATGTGGTGCTTGTCACCAGTGCCTCTTGTTCCTTGTTAACACTGCTGAGGATGGGGAGGAGCAGGAGTTAAGGAGTAGCTCCAAGAGCTGTACAAAAATCTTGATTTATAAATAGCTTTATAAATAGCCCTAAATCAGAGTTTTAAATAGAAAAGTGTCACATGGCTGTGTGACTGTTGGTAGCAGGGGCTCGTGGGTTCCTTTTTTAGTGCAGCCACCAAGTGACCTTGCGTGGTTCAGGGGCTGGGTGCCTCGTCCCAGCAAGAAAAGTTCACTGCCTTGCTGTGGAGGCTTCCAGCAGTGCTCAGAGGGCTCCTTCAGAGGCACATCAGCCATGCCTCCTGCCCCTTGTTGATGTGTGGCTCTCTCCCCCAGGTGTGACTGCCATGCTCTGGGCTCCACCAACGGCCAGTGTGACATATGGACGGGGCAGTGTGAATGCCAGCCCGGCGTCACCGGCCAGCACTGCGACCGCTGCGAGGCCAACCACTTTGGGTTCGGCCCTGAGGGCTGCAAACGTGAGTGTGGGTGCTCTGTGGCCTCAGTGTACAGATCCAGACTTAAGGAGCAGCGTGATTGAAAAAGAGGGTGATCCAGACTTTCCTCCTGATATTCTTAGAATCACTAAGGTTGGAAAACACCTCTCAGACCCCTAAATCCAGCTCTAGCCCATCCCCACCACTGACCACATCCCTCAGTGCCACATCTGCGTGGTTCTTGATTGCTTCCAGGGATGGTGACCCTACTGCCTCCCTGGGCAGCCTGTGCCAATGCCTCACCACTCCCTGTGAGAGTGAGTTTTTCCTAATATCCAACCTGAACCTCACCCTGGCACAACTTAAGGCTTTGCCCTGCAGAGCAGCACTCTGATGAGAACAGGGCTCTGCCATGGGTCGGTAGGTGCTCTGCTTCTTTGGCAGAGAACGGGCTGCAGTTTTTTAGTGTTTGTGTGTCTCCTTTGCTCTGACCAAGGCTTAACTTCTCCGCAGCATGTGACTGTGACCCAGAGGGCTCACGTGCCCTGCAGTGCCGTGAGGATGGTCGCTGTGAGTGCAAGGAGGGCTTTGTGGGGAACCGCTGCGACCAGTGCGAGGAGAACTACTTCTACAACAGGTCATGGCCGGGCTGCCAGGAGTGCCCTGCGTGTTACAGATTAGTGAAAGATAAGGTAAGGCCACCAATGTGACTGACTGTGTGGTTTCTGAGGTTGGTGCTTTGTGCCATACCTGCTTGCCCGGTGGCTCTGGTGCAGTATCAGAGTGACGGGAAGCAGAAAGGTGTGCTGTTGCTCTCCCCGTGATGTAACTGTGCTCTGCCCTTTTCACACAGGTAGCAGAGCAACGAGAGAGGTTACGGGAGCTGGAAAACCTTATAGCAAACCTGGGCACGGGAGAAGAAACTGTCACTGATCAAGCCTTCGAGGAGAGGTTGAAGCAGGCAGAAAGAGATGTTATGGAGCTGCTCCGAGAAGCACAGAACAGCAAAGGTGAGCTGAGCAGATCAGATGTGGGCTAGCATGAAATGAGCTTGGTGTTTGTGTTCTCTTAGGATGTAGAGCTTTTTATTTCAAGACTTCAGTGTGCACCAGGAAGAAGAGCTATTGTGGATGGTGTTGAAACTACTATGCATTATTATAGGAACAGCAGAGGCTGATTTTTGCCTCTGATGTTCTTTTTTTTTAAAAGCAAAAGGGTGCTCAATAGGTTTGTATTTCTGCAGTTTCACCATTAGCAAATGCAGCCTGAGTTGCTCACAGATTTGTTTGTTGGATGCCTTGGGCCAAAGCGTCTCTTGTTGGGATATCATCAGTGATAAGAATAAATGCCTCAAAATCCTGCTGGCAAACTTTATTAGCTCACCATGAAGTGCATAATGTCCTAAAAAGTGCTGTTGTGGTGGCCTGTAGCTGCTTTTCCTGTTACACTCTGCTTCCTAAGAGTTCTTGTTCTGCCACCTCTACTATAGGATGTCTACGAGGAGGGCATTAAGAAGTGTGACAGTGGATTTTGCTTAGGGTTTTTTTTAACACATTGAGTTAATGCATGCTCTAGAAAAGAGCAACTTGAAGGAGACTCGACTTTGCACTAGCAGTGTTTCCCCCAGGAGTTTGCTCACTGATTTGAGACCACTTGGGAAAAATCTTTTGGCAAAGCTTGGAAGAGCTGGTACCAATCTGACACTGCATGTGTTTGGAGGGATTCCTGCTGATGGGAATGATTTCTGAAACTCTGCATCTCTACATAGCGTTGTTTCCTTCTTAGCATCCGTGCCTAGATGACAGTAGTCCTGTGTGCAAGGTGTGAGTGTGGGTATTACATTAAGGTTAGGGCATAGATTGGCTTTGGGGTGTTACTTCTCCATGTCTCCACATCTTTCCTCTGGAAAAGGCAAGCTCAAGGCAAGCAAAAATGACACTTGCAAAAAGCACATGTGGCATTTCTTTGTGCTCTTCTACTTGAGATGTGACTTTTTTTAATGCTTTAAATGCTCACATTTAATACATAGGTTGTGCTGCAAGACAAAGATGTGTATTTGTGGAAAACCTTAGTTTTGAAGGCATGTGAAGTTCTGCTTGGACTTTGTCCCCAAATAGTGCTCTTGCCTATCAAAATAGTTCACGAGGCATGTGCCTGTTCTACAGCTCCATTATTGAGAAATTGCTATGGGGCATTACCTGGCAGACAAGATTTTAGGGAGCTCATAGTTTGTGTGTTGAAGAACCAAGGCTGGATCATCTGTTCTGCAAGCTTTCATCATCCCTCTGGGGTGGGCAGCAGTCAGGGTGGGTTTGCTGCTCTGCACATCTTCAGCTGCTCTGTTTGGGACAGTCTGGCTCAAGGGAAAGCCACCATTGCCCAAAGAGGATAACATACAGCTCTGCCATTCCTCCAGCTCTGCTCATATTGTAGTAATGAAGATAAATGGAATCAGGAAAGCAGATGTTACGTACCTTTAGAAGAGCAGCTCAGTTGCCTTTCTTTAATCAATGATAGAGGTGAAACAAGATTCTGAACACAAGATCTCCCATTAGAGCCAGTTCAAGCACCCAGCAGGTCTGTCTGATTAGTAGTTAATAATGATGACTTTGATCTCAAGCCAGCTGAATTATGAAACACCTTTGCTAAGTCCCCTTTCAGCGGAGGATTAACCTGCCAATGTATCGACTGCGATGCTAAGCTGCTGCTCCAACTTTTTTTCCTGCTTTAATTAATTTTGCTTCCCTTCTTTTGCATGGTGTCTTTCAGACGTAGATCAGGGTCTCATGGATCGTCTCAGAGACATCAACAGCACACTGACAAGTCAGCTCAGCAGGCTGAGGAACATCCAGAACACGGTGCAGGAGACAGAGAACCTGGCAGAGCAAGCCCGGGGCCGGGTGGAGGACACAGAGGACCTGATTGCAATGGCTTCTGATATGTTGGAGAAGGCAAAGATGGCAGCTGGCAACGTGGTGAGTGTGCTGTGCAGATCTATGGGGCAGGGGGAGGGCAGAGCCATTCCTTGCTGTACTGTCTGGCTGTGTTTCTCTGCTTTTTGTCACTGCCATAGCAGATTTGCTGTGGAAATGTCTTCTTGTTGCTGAATAATGCTAGAAAATAAATTAAGGAATTTGCAAATTCTCTTTCACAAATGGCATCCTTGCCCCTGTTGAGGGAAAAACCCTGAACATACACCAAAATGTTTGCTTTTAAGGGAAAACTGCTGGTGGAAACAGCAGTGGCTTAAGAAAAAATAGAGGTCAGAAGTAGGTTAGACCCATCTCAAAGCATTTAGATCATGACAATAAATATTTAAAGCACTGATGAATAAAAGATGAAAGTAGAGCTTCAAGGTATTTTTTCCCTCTTTTTTTTTTTTCTTTTTGCAGTCCATTACAGCCCCAGAGTCGAGTGGTGACCCCAACAACATGACTCTGTTGGCAGAAGAGGCTCGCCGGCTGGCTGAGAGGTAGGCTGTGCTGCAGCTCCTACCAGCCCACATCTGGGCCCCGCAGAAGGAGCCAAACAGAGCTGGTTTGCTTGATGTGAAACATGCATCCTTGGGCTGCTTAAGAGATTGCTTGGTACCCTTTTTGCGCGCCTGTGTGTCAGGGCAAATCCTGGATACGTGCTGTATGCTCCAGCAGAATCTTCCACTGCACCACTTCACTGGGTGAAGGAGGAAGATCTTGGAGCTGAGGACAGAAAGTGCTGCTTGGCAGTTCTGACGGTGTCGTTTTCCTTCTGTGATCTTGTCCAGGCACAAACAAGAAGCTGATGAGATTGTTCGCATTGCCAAGGCAGCCAACGATACTTCCACAGAAGCGTATCAGCTGCTGCTGAAGACCCTGGCTGGGGAAAACCAAACAGCACGTGATATTGATGAGCTCAACCAGAAGTGAGTCAGGAACAGAAAACTGAGTTCATTTCCTGGCAGTACTTAAAATTAGATGGCTTTTTAGCATTTTGTGCTTTTGGGTATCTCTGTGTTCTAGCCTCTGTGCTCTCAGTAAGTTCAATTCAACAAAAAGAAATGATAGAGTAACGGGATCCTTGGTTTTATTTATTTTTTGTTAGGTATAACCAAGCAAGAAACATTTCTCGAGATCTAGAAAGACAGGCCAGCAGTGTGCTTGAGGAGGCAGAGGAAGCTGGAAATAAGGCCCTCCAGATCTATGCTAATCTCACTAATCTGCCCACTGTGGACACCACAGGGCTGGAGGTATGTGATGTGCATGGCTTTGTAAAGAGGACAGACATTAAAGCGGTGTGCTAGGTGGCTGACAAACACTGTGTGCTCTTTTCTAATGGTACTCTGCCTCAGATCCATCTAGACATCATCCAGATGTCTGTGTTTTAGTTTTTATGAAGGAGACTTGCAAGCAGGAAACTACAAATAGATCCCCTATTTCTGCCAGGTTCTGAAGGACCAAAACACAGTGAAATCTCGCTTGTCATACATCGTGTCTTGAATTGAAAAGTGGGAAAAAAGTTGACTCCTGTCAAGTTTGCAGAGCTATTCCCTTTCCACTCGCCATGGAAACGTAGTTTCTCTTAGCACAAAACTGTTCGCAGCCCATCCTTCCTTGCACAGACCTTTGGAGTATATAGAGCTTTGAAAAAGTTGCAGCTCTAATTGTGAAAGATGGGAGCTTGTCATGGCTTCTGCCTGTTTTATCATTAAAAACCATGCTGTGTTTTGTCACCTGTTCAGAAATTCTTTAATGTTCAGAGAACCTGCATGTGTTTCTGATGTCTGCATGCAGAGTGAAGCAAATAAGATCAAGAAGGAAGCAGAGGAATTAGATCAGTTAATAGCAAGGAAGTTGAAGGACTATGAAGACCTGAGGGAAGATATGAAAGGAAAGGAGCTGGAAGTCAAGAACCTCTTGGAGAAAGGGAAGACGGAGCAGCAGGTCAGTTCTGTTTGGTGCAGGCAAAACAACCCAAAGGGAAACAAGTAACTGGTAAGATGCAAGAGATTTAGCCTTAGTCATATCCTAGTGGTGTTTGTTACTTATGCAGATCCTGGAATGAGGATCCCTGATACCATGAGGAATGATCCTGGAAAGGAAAACCAAAAAGCTGCTAAAAGCAATGGCATTGAGGCTATACTGGGGAGTTGGTGTCTTTGCTGGGCATGCTGTCTTGTTTGTATTCAAGACAGTGTTCCAAAATACCTGAATTTATGTGGTTTCATAGCATGTATTGCCACTCACATGGGGACAAATTCTGCCCTGTATTTGCATTGGTATTTCTTGTGGGGTGATGCTTTTTGATAGGCCAGCATGGTCATCCATCAAAGAATAAGAGTATGCTGATAGGTGTCATGTCTCTGTAGACTGCAGACCAGCTCCTGGCTCGAGCAGATGCAGCAAAAGCCCTGGCTGAGGAAGCTGCTCGGAAGGGCAATGGCACATTGCAGGAGGCCAACACCATTCTCAGCAACCTGAAAGGTAAAGAGAACTCGTGTGGGGAATCCTGCAGCTCCCATCAGCTCACTCTGCAGGAGGGCATCTTGGTTAAATGGCTCGTGCTGCTGTCATTACTTGTGTTGGAGGATTCTTTTGGCTTTTTTAAAGGAAGAGCTGTGTTTTAGCTTCAGCTGGGTTGGAATTCTTTTCTTCAGTTTCTGGTACGATGCTCTGTTTCGGTTTTAGGAGAAAAACAAAGCTGATTGCACACTGATGATTATAGTTGCTGTTAAGCAGTGCTGTACAGAGCCAAGGCCATTTGCAGCAAAGGGCCCAGGGAGCTGGTAGGGAGCAGAGCGAGGACAGCTGACTTACGCTGACCAAAGGGATTCTATGCCGTATAACATCATGTGGACGGAGTTTTGAAGGGGTTGGGAGGGCTCTCTTCTCTCTCTCTTCTGCTTCTTGGTCTAGCTGGGCTGTTCTTCCCCCAAATTTCAAGGAGGCAGAGGCAGGGCAGTACAGTCAGAGAGGTGCCACAAGGCTCTTCCAGAGCAGGTGGTGAGAACCTCTTTTGCCCTGTCTCAGATTTCGATAAGCGGGTGAACGACAACAAGACAGCAGCTGAGGAGGCTCTGAAAAAGATTCCTGCCATTACCCAGACCATTGCTGAAGCCAACAACAAGACCCGCCAGGCAGAGCTGGCTCTTGGCAATGCTGCTGCTGATGCCCGTGAAGCCAAAACTAGAGCAGATGATGCTGAGAAAATTGCCAGCACTGTTCAGAAGGTGAGTGCCCTGCAGTTCTGGAACCAGCCCTCCAGAGCCACTTGTCCCATCTCAGCAGCACGTAAGCTCTGTTCTGCTAAGTTCTGCACCTTCTCCAGCTGTTCTCATCCTTCTCCCCATGCTGGCTATAGAGTGCTGCTGCCACCAGAGCAGAAGCAGACAAGACCTTCTCTGACGTGACGGGGCTGGCCAAGGAGGTGGATGACATGATGAAGCAACTCCAGGAGGCAGAAAAAGAGCTGAAACGTAAACAAGATGATGCTGATCAGGATATGATGATGGCAGGCATGGTGAGTAATGCTGACACTGGTGGCAAAGAGGTGACTTCTCCCTGCCTCTGGAAACTTTCCTCCCTCTGCTCTGCTGTAGTGACCACACTGGGTCCACTTAGTGTTCTCCATCTTCCAAGTTTTAATTGCAAAAGTGAACATAGGTTAACACACAGTTTACATAGGTTCCCTGCTGGACTTGGAGAGCTGGTTTTCTTAACACAGTCCTTTTAACAAACCTGACTCTGGGGTGACTTTTCCTGTGAAACAGTTTTTGGGGATCAGCACCATCTCCTGCAGGAAATGGAATGTTTGCAGGCCATCTTTTCCAGTGCTGTGACAGGTATCTCTGCACAGAGATCATTATGGAGAGGGAAGGCAGGAGTGCACGCAACTGCTTAGGCAGATACATGAAAGGACACAGAGTGGTTTCACTAAACCCTACATAGCTTACAGTGTTCTCATGGCTTTTATCCCACAGGCCTCACAGGCAGCCCAGGAGGCAGAAGACAACGCAAGAAAAGCGAAAAACTCTGTGAACAGCTTGCTTGCTGTCATTAATGACCTTTTAGACCAACTAGGTAAGGCTGTCCTTTTTTCTTGTCTCCAAACAGGGAAGTGCTGGCAGCCAGCATGTTGTGGTGCTGTGCTGGGAATCAAACAGGTCCATTTTGTTTTCTTAGAAATTAAATTAACGTGGTTTTGGCAATTGTTCTTTTTGTTAATGGAGTAGCTCAAAGGCTCATTGTGCAGTGTTCTGTACAATTCCCTGCAAGTTAAGGACTGCTGGTGAGGTGGAGCCCCTTCAGTTGTTCTTGCTTCTTACACAAAGATGGCCTGATGCAGATCTTGCTTTGCTCATCCAGAACATAGGATCTGCTCTGTAACCACGTGGAGGCTTCAGAGGCTTTTTAATGGTTCCCACTGTTCCCTTTTGTCTTTTCAGGGCAACTGGAGACTGTGGACTTGAACAAACTGAATGAGATTGAGGGTACCCTGAACAGTGCCAAAGACCAGATGAAAGATAGTGACCTGGACCAGAAGGTGGCTTTCCTTGAGAGAGAAGCCAGGAAGCAAGATGATGCGATACAGTCCTACAACAGGGACATTGAGGAAATCCTGAAAGACATTAGCAACCTGGAGGACATCAGGAAGACCTTGCCATCTGGCTGTTTTAACACCCCGTCCATTGAGAAACCCTAAGGGTGTGCTGGGGGTGGAGGGTATTCCCCCGCTGATCGGTGGAGCAATTGTTTGGCTATGGAGTGCCTTAACACACGTTACCTTCTTCCAATCCCCATCTCTTTGCTGCTTGCAGCCGCTGTTCTCTTTTCAAATCAGGATAAGTTGAAAAGGACTTTTTTCTTTTTTTCTTTTTTTTTTTCTTTTTTTTTTTTTTAAGAGAAGCAAATTAAATATCCGTCTTTGGGCATCAAAGGGTTTTTTTAATATAAATTGTCTTCCTGAGCACTCTACCTTTGCCCCTTTCTGAGACACAGTTTCCCTTTGATTAGCGCAAGGATGAGAGATGCTCTGGACTCTTTATACTGTTCAGCAATAACCATGTGAGCTGTGTACAGCAATGCAAAACTAACTCTGCTTTCTCTCCTCACTTCTCCCCTTGACTGTAAAATCCTTGATCTGGAACTCTGTCTCCATGAAGGAAGGGGGTTGGCTACCAAATCATTACTGTAATGGCCAGTATAGCTGCACTCATTCAGATCCCTGTTCCCAACTTCTAACCCTGTGAATTTTTTGGTCTTGTTTTGTGACGTGAACTAGTGGCCAGTCGGAAATGTTGGTAGCCTTTTACAAACTATCCTAAGCCTCTTTCTGAAATGCTTTCTGTGATGATGCATCGCTCTGAGAAAAACGCAGCCTCCGAGAGGAGCTTTTTGGGAAGATGAGATGCCAGGGGAGCAATAGGTCTTGCCAGCACCGCTGGCTGGTGGAGCAGAAGTTGTGCGTGCAGTCTGCAGGCAGCTGCCTGTTGGGTGGCCCAGGCTGGGGAGTCTGGAAGTGACGAGCTGAGTTCCCATCTGGAGGTGTTGCTGTCAGTGTCAGAGGATCTTTGTTTGAGGCTACAGATGTCTGGGTGGCACGTTGACCTGATCATGCAACAGAAATCTTGCTGAAGAGGAGAGCTGCCATCCAGAGGGCTCTGACAGCTGGGCTGACCTCAACCTGAATGACTTCAGGTGGGGAACAGAGAGACCTTGAAGATGTCAATAAGAGGATCTTTCTTCCCATTTTCTTCCTGGAGGAGGCAGGTGGCATTTTTACACTTCCTGGTGTTGCTCTTGCCTTTTGTCTTTTGTTTTTTAAGCCAGCTGAAAGAGCAGTGTTCAGGTTCCTTGTGGTGTTCCCCAGGTCTGCTCCCAGCCCGGAGCACCCTCTGCAGCTCTCCCTTGGGCTCTGGCCCAGCATCCCCTCTCTCTTCCTTCAGATCAAGCATATATCTATCCTTAAACACTATGCAACTTTGTACGTTTGCGTAGCGGGGAAGAAATTATTATCTGACACACACTGGTGCTATTAATTATTTCAAATTTATATTTTTTGTGTGAATGTGATATATATATTTTTCCTTTTTTTTTTTTTTTTAAATCATGATTACAGTGTGAGGAAGTCTCTCGTGCGTGTGTGCGTGTGCATGTGTAAATATCCTCAGCCATATTTCCAGAGTGGTACAGCCTGGCCTCTTCTCCATGCTTTCCCCCATAACCACCGCAGCACGTGCACTGCACTGCTCCTGCCCCATTGCCCCTGCAGCACCCGGTTCTTCCTCTGCCCAGCTTCCCATTTGTCCCCCATGTGTTCTCAGCATCTGCATTGTGTGATATTGGCAATAACCACTGTGCAGGGAGCACACTTTGCCCGGTGCTGCTGGGCAGGATGATGCCAGCAAGCCCCGCATCTCCATACCCATCTTCTTAGGGTTTTGTGCCATTTACCAAATACTGCCTTGGGGTTTCCCCACCTGTGAACATAGCTGGACCCCGGAGGAGGGCTCCCTAGTGCTCACCTTCCCTCCGTGTTCCCGGCTGGCTGCTCTGGTCAGATGGCTGTTTCTAACCACGTCACCTCTCTGCCAAGGCTGTGAGAAGAGCAGATGCGAAGATGCGCGCATGCCCTGGCTGACCTCAGGCCTAAGGTTTCCTGCTTTCTCTTTTTTTTTTTTTTTTAATTTTATTATTTTTAATTTTTGTCGTCGTCGTCGTTAAGCTGTTTTTAACAGAATTCTATTTTTAAATAAAAAAAAAAGTCTTTATAAGCGATCTCTTAATCACTGCTGCATTACAGCCATTATTCATTGTATAAGTCCAGTTATTTCTGTACGTGATGTGATGATGAGATGGCTGCTGGTGGAGTGCTGGATGGCAGCGCATGTCGGTCCCTCATCACTCCATTCCTGACTGTGGCCCCACAGTACGTGCCTTCACTTCAGCTTTTTGCCTTAATCTGTGGTCTCGCTGTCTGGGGCGGTGAACAAAATGCAACACTTGCAGTTTTTATGTATAAAACAGTATTTCTTATTTATAATAAAGTCTGAATATTTGTAACCCCTTATACCTCGGGATTCTTTCAAGTATTGCTTTTTTTTTTGGTGGGGTTTGGTTTCCATCCCAGGGTTTGCTTCTCATTTGGTGATGTCCAGTGTTGGATTGCTACGGCTGCAAGGAGTTCTGAGCTGTGGTTCTTCCAGTCTGTAAGAAATGTGCGTGAGCTGTTGGTGTGATGCAGGACAGGAAGGTGGGAGGGGTGGTTCCTTGTGTTATAGGGGAGCAGTCCTGTCCCTCCCCAGCTGAAGAGGCAGCTGAGGTGGAAGGATTGCCTCCAGGGGTAAAAGAGACCCAAAATAAAGGGCCTGGCATTCCTTTCACTGGAACTGCCAAGAGCTCTCTGTTGTTCACCGGTCCTATTTGCAAGAACAGAGAAATTTTATTCTCAAATTCTGTTCTGAATGTCAGGACAGATTACTGTGATAGCAGACAGCCCAGCTTTGAAATCCAACCAGTCTACGTTTGGGTTTCTTTTATTTTTCTCAGCAGAAGAAAATGCACACGTCTCGTTAACTTGCATTATATTTAATCCCTTCTCAACTATTAAGTTGTTCTTCCCCCCTTCACCGTTTTCAGATTGTCTGGTTGCAGCTTTATTCTGAAACTGCAGTTGCTGCTGATGGATTCCCAATCCGGATGCAGTATTACTGCATTTTGGATTTTACACCTCAGTGTATGAAGCTGTGTGTGTGTGGATGTATATATAAAATACGTGAGATAGATATAATAGCTTAAAAACCTATAACTGGAGATTCTTCTCTACTCCCTTGTGGCCAAGGCTCTGTTAAGAGCAGCAGGTTGGCAGTGCCCACTGTGCTGCATGGGGGGAGCTGTCCCTGGGTGGTATCTCCATCATGAGGTGCTATTTCCAGTGCAGGAGATGATGCTGAGCACTCTGGCTGTCATGATGGTCAACAGAAGGAAGGTGGGCACCTGGGGGTCCTGCTCACTGGTGGCTTTGCCAGGTTCAGTGTATTGCTGAGCTACAGAAGCTTGTGAAGTCTCTGAATGCTCCAGTCCATCCAGAAGAGCTGACAAAGGGCTTTCTCCCTGGGGTAGGGGGAATAGTCAGTACTTATGTTTCACTGCGCAGGTAGAGAGAATCTGAGGATTTCTGCTCTGTGTGGGCTGGGTTCAGCACTGAGGTCCTCATCAGGAGAGACCTTTCCAGTGCCGTGCTCTGGTGGCTTTCCTTCTCTTAGCCCCAGTGCCCAGAAGGCTTCCTGAGGAGGGGCCTTCCTGGGAAATGCCAGCACCCCTTATCTCCCCGCCTGCCACGTGTCCATCTGTCCGTGTCTCCTTTGGGCAGGGCAAGGCGATGCCTGGCATGCTGCCACTGCCCTGCCCTGCTTGCTCATTGCCACAGCCCTGAGGCAAGGAGCCGGGCGGCCCTGCGGCTGTCATCAGCGCAGGGTGCGTCACCGCCGGGCATCCTTCCTCTCAGCCGGCCCTGTAACCCGGGGGGAACGTGTAGCATGTGGGATTTGGCTTTCCTGAGCTATCAGAAGCATTAGCAGCAATTTTGATGCCTTGTTGGCTTTAGGAACAAGTGGGAGTGGTGAGCGCCGCTGGTGGGCTCTGTTGGGGCACTGGTTGCTGTCCTACAGAGCAGCTGGCATGCTGAGCACAGCCAGGCCCAGGGGTCTCGCCGTGCCCCTGCCCTAATCCTACAGCTCTCTGCTGCTCTGCCTGGCCAAAATGAACATGGGCTGCCCCAGCTGTTGAGCTGTGGGTCCAAATAAGCCAGGAATGTCAAGAAAAGCCTTGCAAGTGCCCAAAGATGACTCCTGAAGAAAGCATGCATTTTCCTGAGCAAGGGGTTTAGAGGATTAGCTGATAATGTTGGAGTTCTGCTTTAGGTACTGGGTTATGAAATAGCTCATTTTCAGGGTAAATGCCTGATTTGCTGCAGAATAACACCATACATACCATGGAAATTCATCCATGAGAGCACAGCAAGGCCCATAGCAAAAGCACCTGCCTAGCAAGCCAGAGATTGAAGTCTATGCTTTACCAGCAGGCCATGCCCTTAGGAGCCTGTTGAGTTCTATCACTGAGCCTTCCCTACCAAGAAAGGCACAAATGGAAGGATCGAGTGCTGCCGTGAGGCCAGAAGAAAGCTCCATACAATGGAAGATGGTGGATGTGTGTAGGTGAACACATGCTTATGGTGCAGTGACATCTGGAAGGAAAACAAGCAAGCACACATCTGCAGGTAATCCACACCTTCATAACTCCTGAAGGAGAAGCCCATAGGGGCTTGCTGGTAAGGCCACACCAATATGACTGTGGTTTTCATGTGTCTAGAACCTGTGAGAATCAGCACGATTCAGAGTGTTTTGTTCAACGTATCTTTGGAGTGCTTCATTTTGGTACGGTTCCCTGTAGCCGTAATGTTAGCTTCCTTAGCCCTGTTACAGGGAATGAGTGAAGGACAGCTTCAGAAGGACTCTTCTGTTGTTGAGAGGGAAAGGGAAGGGCAAGCCCAGCTTCTCCAATGAAGTAATGTTGTTCTGCTACAGCATCTGCTGATTATCACTCTTTTGTGCCTCCAAATGCCTACTGCTGCTTACCTTGCTTTTACTCTCAAAAGTGTTATTATTTCAGCCAACCATGTTTGCATGAGGCCTTTTCCAAACAGTGCTGCCATGGGTGATGAAGGGCAACATTTCTTCAGGAGAAGGTGGCAGGCATCAGTTTGCTCTGAGTCTGCTGTGCTTTAAAAAGCAAGGTCCTCAGAAATGCGCTTTGGATGGCACTGTGCACATATCGATGCTGTTTTCAGAGGTAGGATAATGGTGGAGGATGGCAAGGTGAACACAACCAAAGCAAATATGCAGAAATGACTGGGGAGAGAGCTGTGTCAGTGCTTGTTTGTAGAGGTGAAGTCAGAGGCGGGGTGATAACGGCGAGACAGGAGGAGTAACGCGGAGGAGATGGATAAGGGGAAATTGTGAGTCTTGGGGGAAGCTTCCTGCTGGTGAGAGAGGTTTTCTAAGGGAGAACTCGGCCAAGAATTTGGGTTTTGGAGGAGAACAGATTCAGTGCATTCCATTACAGGGATTAACAAACCCAAAAGGACTCTGCCAAATTGATGCCAACACTGTGTTTTTGTTTTGCTCCTCAAAAAACAATAGGAGAATCAGATAAGACAATCTCAATGCCAAAAGTCAACATGCCACCAGCATATTTGTGAAGCTGACTTCCTTGTTGTGAACTATAATAAGACCCAGTATATGGGATTAGAAAGGAGCAGCCTGTTTGTAGAAGAGAGTTGAATCAGTCTGCGGAGGCAGGTACATTTGGCAAAGGAAGTCACAAAAATTTGGTGACTTCAGGCTGGTTGCACCCATGAGATCACTGCAGTGTGAGGAGGCACCTGGGAAAGCCCTGAGTCATTGCTGGCTATGTGAATATGTGGATGGAGGCTGTGGGGCACTGTAGAAGAGAAAGGAAACGTAAGCGTTATGAACCCCAGATCTGTTAGCTCTGGAATGAGAAGTGAATCAGCACTGTTTGGGCTGAGTTTCAGTCCTTACTGTGGAAAGGTAAATGGGGCGTTGGGCTGGGGGTGAGCTTGTTGGACTTCTTCATGTAATGGTGCTGGTGTCTGTGGACCACTGCAGTCAGACCAAGATGATAAGTAGGAGAGATTCTCAGATGCAGCACATGTGCCATCATCCCATTTATCCTGATATTTGGCTGTGGGCAGGGCAGGAGGACCTGGGGGTTGGTTTCACACTGATGGCTAACTCAGCTCTACCACACTGCTCTCTCTCTGGCCTCCTCACAGGAACAGAGGGAGAAAATATGATAAAAAGGGGCTCAAGGGTTGAGATAAGAACAGGGATGTTGTTCTTACCAAACTGTTCCTGTGTGGGCTTCCCACGGGCCACAATGTGGGTCCCTACCAGGTCCTCCTGCCCTCTCTTCCTCTGCAAACAGGGTTGTGTCTTCCCAAGGTGCAGGAGAAGAGTGAGGTGGGACTGTCCCTCGTGTATCATGCAGCACAGTGGCTCTCCTTGAGACCAAAATGCTGCGGGGCTCTGGAGCATCCATTCCTCATCCTTTTCTAGTATAAACCCAACTGAAATGGGTCAGGCCAAGGGCCTATACAACCTCATCTATCTCAGGAGTAGTTAGAGAGTTTTATCTCAGGAGTAAAAGCAGATACATGTAGATAACAGATCTTGGTAATTCCCAGCCTCCATCCCGTCTCTAAAGCTGGGGATTTCCTGAACCTGGTGCTGGTAAATCCTGATAGATGTCTTCTCTTAGCGCATATCTAAGTTGACCTCAGGGGCTTTTTGCACCCTCAGCACCCTCTGGCTACAGGTCCTGCTGGTGTCCTCACTGTCCTCCAGCCTCACTCCTGCAGGCCTGCTTGGACAACATGGAAGGCTGCACAGACAGTGCCTGTCCCCCCTCCCCAGGCTTCCCGTGATCTCATCCCATCCCGCTCTGCTCTGTGCATGCCCGGGCAGCCCCAGCCTTGTGTGCAGAGCTGCCTGGGGAAGAAGCAGCATGGCTGGGAAAGAGCTGGACAGATGGGATGGAGCTGGACAAAGGGCAGCTGTAGGGACCGCCTCATTGGGAATCATTTTGTTCCCCTCGGACGATGCCATCAGGATGCCCTCAGGGTGCTGCATCTCGAAGCCCAAAGGCAGCGGGCACGTGTGTGCCTGCCTGCTGCCCCAGGCTGGGCGCTCCTTGCTCACGGTGAGTCAGAGCCGGGCACACGCGCTCTTCCTGTTGGGAGTGACTCAGGTGGAGCAGCCGATAAAAAAGGAAAAGCAAAGCCTAAGAGAAGCAGCCTGGAGCTGGGGCTCCGCGTGCCCAGCGCCCACCCTGGGGCTGCAGCGATGGCCGTGTGCTGGCTCCTTGCCCTGGCTGCGTCTCTGCTGCCTGCAGCCCTGAGCACCAGCGGAGGAGAAGGTGAGGGCTGGGGAAGGCTGGGGGCTCAGCTTTAAGGCCCCGGTAACGGTGAGCCATTTGGGACCAGTGGTGCTCTTCTGCTGGTTCCCACTCCATCGCTGGGGTTAAACCTGGACCTGTAGGTGCTTTTCTTGAGGTTTCCTCTGGAGTTAGATTCCCGGAATCACTCCGTTGTTTTTTTTGTTTTTTTTTTTAACCTGCGTCTCCTTTAAATAACTTGTTCAGGTGTAATTCCTTTATTGCTTTCTGGAGAAAGCCTGGCTGCCTGGGTGGGACGTGGGTGTGAGCAGGAGGACTGCCTGGGGAAGGGCTGCCTGTTTGTCTGCTGCCCGATAAGCGGTGTGTCCCCGTGCCCAAGGAGGAGCAGGGGACATGCAGGACCTCACTCTGTGCAGCAGCACATGAAGGGCTTGTGTCTGTGCGAGCTGGCGGCTTGTGGGACGCATGGAGCCCAAAGATCCAAATCACGTGTATTTCATAAATGCTGAGCAACTTCAGGATTGTTTACTGTGTCTGTCATGCTGCTGCTGCTTGGAAATGTGGTTGCTGGGTTCGAAGCAGGTCCTTTGGTATCAGCTTTCATTTGAGTGCGGTGGAAGCTGATAAGGAAAAATAAGTGCTGAATGAGCGGGTTTTTAAAGGACAGATTGATTAGCTTTTCCTGCTAATTGAGTAATTATTACAGCAGCCATAATTGCATTTCAGAATCCTGGTACAGGTTTTTATTTCCCACCTCTGCTGCCTCCTTTGGCTGTGAGACGTCTGAGCCATGCTGGGAAGGCCAGGGCTGCAAAGCACAGGGGTTGTGTTTCGTTGCTGCAATGGCTTTGCTATGTGGAAAGTCTGATGGAAGAAGGGCTCCTGATGGATGGGCTCATAAGGGTTGGGCTAGTGGCTCCTTGGTGCCCTGCAGCCAACAGGGGTTTCTGTTCTTTCTCAAAGCCAATCTGATGCTGGAATTTGCACCAGCACGGCAACCAACTTTGATCATCGTGCTCAATGGGTGGCAGCTTTGGAAGTGACATCCTGTTGGGTGCGTGCCCCAGGCTTTCCACATCCCAGTGAGGCCCTTTGCCCTCCAGAGCAGCCCCTTCACCACAGCCATGAAAGTCAGGGAATGATGGTGGGGCCTTGGGGCATCTGGCTGCCTGCTGGAGCCCATAGGCTTCCAGGAGATCAGCAACAGAACCAATTACATGGGGCAGCGGTGTCTCAAATGGCTTCGTGTTAGTGAACCTGGAATCCATGCCAAGCTGGGAGTTGGCCCCGAACATGCTCCAGCCTTGGAGCAAGGCCTGAAAACAGGCATTTGTTCCCTGTGGGAGCTGTGCTTGGCACCAGCCCTCGGATCACGTAGGGTGAGGTGTGGGTGGGGATCGGTGCCTCTGCATGGAGGAGTGGGGAGGGGACTGACTCCGAGCATGCAGGTAGGGAGTGGAAGCACTGAGTAAAAACAACCTCATGTTGTTTTTGCATTCCTGTGCTGGATTGTTTCTGTGCTCTGTGTCCTTTGGTTGCTGGCTGTGTCCACGAAAGCTCTTCTCTTGGTCCCACTGAAGGGCTGAGCATGCCAGGGCTGGGAAACCTCCATCCCTGTTTGCTGGTGCATGAGGTCATCTTCCTTCTCGTCAGCAGCTGCTCACTGAGTGTGCCTGTCTGGTATGTGTGCACTAATGGGCGTGCGAGGTGGCTGGCAGCACTGCAGCATGGAGCCAGGAGGCACTGCATGGCCCCAGGAACCCCAGAGGAGGAGAACAGGGCTGTAGGGCTGTTTGCCAGGGCTGAGCTGTGCCACAGGAGCCTGGGGAGAGAGGATGCTTGTTCTTGGGCCTCATCCATGACTATTGGTCTGGGACTGCACCTTGGGTCCTGAGGAGGCCCCTGGGAAACAGAGCTCCTCCCTCCTGAGCTGTGATAATGGGGTGGAAGCAGGTTTGGGAACAACACTTCCAGGCAGGGCTGGGCTGGCTGGGAGCAGTACAAGAAGAACTTAAAACTGAGTGTCCAAGGTGGGCTACAAAGATACTGAAGGGTCTAGAGTGGGAGTAGCTGAAGTCCCTTGGTTGTTCAGGCCACAGAGCAGGCTGAGGGGAGACCGCATGGCAAACTGAAGCTTCCTTGTGATGTGGGATGAAGAAGCAGACATTGATCTCCTCTCTCTGATGATAGTGATAGAACCTGAGGGAATGGCATGGAGCTGCAACTGGGGAGGATCAGGTTGGATATTAGGGAAAGGTTCTTCACCAAATGGTGGAGGACACTGGAACAGGTTTCCCAGGGCAGTGGTCATGGGTCAGCTTGTCAGAGTTAAAGAAATGTCTGGACAGTGCTCTCAGACATACTGTCTGAGTTTTGGGTGGTTCTGTGTGGAGCCAGGAGTTGGACTTGGCGATCCTTATGGGTCCTTTCCAACACAGGATAATTCTGTAATCTGTTCTCCTTTGTGATTCTGAGGAGATGGAAAATTCATCTGAGATAAAGCTCACACTTAAATGTTGTAGTGCTGGTAACTGAGGTCTTGGCAAATAGATGAGAGCTGGTTTCATGAGAAGACCTGGGCAAGGCCATGGAGATGAGTGTGCCCAGAGAAGGGCACTGAGCAGTGCAGGATCTGGAGCACAGTGTGATGGAGAGTGGCTGAGGGAATGGGATGGGACAGTGTGGAGAAGAGGAGCTCAGGGGACACCTGATTTCTCTACAACTGCCTGAAAGGAGGCTGTGGTGAAGTGGAATTGGCCTCTGCTCTCAGGTAACAGCGATAGGATGAGAGGTGGTGGCCTCAAGTTGTGCCGGGGCAGGTTCAGGTTGGGTATGAGGAAAGACTTCTCAGAAGGAGTGGTGATGCACTGGCACAGGCTGCCCAGGGAGGTGGTGAGGTCACCGTCCCTGGAGGTGCTCAAGAAAAGGGTGGGTGACATGGTCTAGAGTGGTCACAGGCATGAGCTGACAGTTGGACTGGGATGATCTTACCAGTCTTTCCAGCCTGGACAATTCTATGTTCCTTGGGTTGTGGTTGAGCTTCATATTCAACACTCATCCCTCTAACCCTCTTCGGATGCTGCTCTTTTCTTTTCTCCAGCTTGTGACTGCAACGGGATGTCCAGGCAGTGTGTCTTCGACTGGCAGCTCCTGATGGAGACGGGCAATGGGTATCGCTGCCTCGGCTGCCTGGGCAACACGGCGGGTGCCCGCTGTGAGCGCTGCAAGGAGGGATACTACCGCCAGCGGGATGGGGACTGCTGCCTGCCCTGCCACTGCCACCCCCAGGGTATGGGGCGCCCACAGGGACCAGTGTACTTACGGTTGGGTTTTGGCTTTGTTTTCCAACCAGGGATGAGGGGTGGTGTCCATCCACTGTCATCAAATTGTGCTGCCTCTCTGGATCCAACCCCTTGCTCTTCTCAGCATGGTGTGACACCCACTGATGCTCAAGAGGTTCCTCTGGTGATGCCCGATGCCATTAGATGAGCTCACACTTGTGCAAAGCTGGGTTCTGCAGACCGTGTGGATGGTGGGAGAAGGAAAAGAGGAGAAACAACCCCAAAATTCCCCAAACAAGCTGTATTGTGGCAAGATCTCTTCACACCCAGGAGGGAGCCTGCTCCTCTCTGTCCTGAATTTGGCAGGTGACCAGGACCAGAGGCCCCATGGCAAACTGCTCATGTCCTTATCACAGAGGGTGCTGGCCAGGCCCAAGCACAGGGAGCTGAGTCTTTTCCTGGCCTCATGAGTCAGACCTAAGGATTCTGTGTGTTGCCGTGTTTGGCAGGATTTGTGAGGTCCCTTAATTGCACTGTAAAAATGAAAGAGTAATTTCGGAGCCCACATGGGGACAGGAGGTGCTGCAAAATGTCCTCACTCTGGGGATAGGCAGGAAGCATCCAGAGAACATCCCACCAGGCAGATGGTGGCACCTCCCTGACCTCCCTGTCCCACCACCCACAGGCTCCCTCAGCACGCAGTGTGACAACAACGGCCGCTGCAGCTGCAGGCCTGGTGTGATGGGCGAGAAGTGCGACCGCTGCCAGCCGGGCTTCCATTCCCTCTCTGAGGCCGGGTGCCAGGGATATGGGCAGTAAGTACCGGGGCTGTCCTGCACTGGGGCATCACTTCTGCATCCTCTTCATGCTCACTTTGTCCCACTGTTATCCCTCTGGGAGATTCTCTGATGTCTCATATGACAATTGTGCTGGGGCGGTGAGCCTCTGCCCGGGCTGGAGGTCCCTTTAGTGTCCCCACTGCCCCCATTGCAGGAGCCAGCTGTGTGCCTGTGATCCAGCTGGCACAGAGGACTGTGTTTCGGGCCGTTGTATCTGCAAGGTTGGTGTCACTGGCGAGCAGTGCGACAGGTGGGTGTCTGGAGGTTTGTGCCCTACAGCAGGCTGAGCATGAGAGGAGAAAATGCACGCCAATTATGTCATCTTTCTTTTCCAGGTGCAAACAAAACTTCTATAACTTGGATGCCAGGAATCCAGCTGGGTGCTCTCCATGCTTCTGCTATGGACATTCGTCCTCATGTGTCAGCGCTGAGAATTACAGCGTCCACAAGATCATCTCCAACTTCCAGCAAGGTGAGGCTGAGCAGGATGTCCCCACAGCCTTCAGGGCTGGCATACCAGGAGGGGATTGACTGGGGGTGCCTTCTCCTTGTTTTCCCTCCAGGTCCTGAAGGATGGACGGCTGCCCATGAAGACAGGTCCCCAGCCGAACTCCAATGGTCTCCACGCCACCAGGATGTGTTCATAGCAGCAAGGAGATGGGAAGCACTGTACTTCGTGGCACCCAGTAGGCATGGGGAGCATGGCACGGAGCTGAGCCCAGGCCTGGGCTCATTTGGGGAGAATGGAGTGACTGAAGGGTCTGTGGGGCTGGGGAAGGTGTGAAATGGGCAGAATGAAGGGCCCGTGCTGGGGAAGGGAGGTGGTGCCCTAGTGCTTCCACAGCTTGAGAGGTGGCAGTGGTGGCAGCCAGCACAGTGATACTTGGTCTGACCTCGTGGAGCACGACTTTAGGAGGAAAGGAAGACTTTAAGTCTTTAATTTCTTTCTTCTGCTCTTCTTCCCTGCTTCCCCATGCAGCCAAATTCCTTGGGAACCAACAGCTGAGCTATGGCCAGACGCTCTCCTTCGATTACCGCCTGGACCGAGGGGGACGGCTGCCTTCTCCGCATGACGTGATCCTTGAAGGAGGTGGCCTCCGAGTAACTGCCCCCTTCTTGCCCTCCGGGAAGGTTTTGCCCTGTGGTGTCAGCCAGACCTACACCTTCAGGTGACAGGGTGCTTGGGATTGTGGAAGAAAGGCTTTGGAAGCTTGTGGATTCAGTGATGGTCCCTCAGAGGTGGTCAGGCTCAAATAGTCACCCTGTTTGGACCTGGTTCAGCTTGTATGATTCTCTCCCTATAGACAAAGAGAGGGCAAGAGGGGTTGTAGAAGATCTGCTTTGGGACTGGGAGGGGTGCTGTGCTTGGTACAAGTTGTGTGGGAGGAGGGTGCTAGTGCTTTGGACTCAGGAGGGAGATGGGAGACAGCAGCTGGGACATCCCATGTTCCTGAACACTGCTTCCACCTGGCCCCATGTGCAGGTTGGACGAGCACCCAGGCAGCAAGTGGAGCCCCAGGCTGAACCACTTTGAATACCGCAGGCTGCTGGGAAACCTGACGGCCCTCTGGATCCGAGCCACCTTCGGGGAGTACAGTAAGTGAGGGGGATAGCAAGGGGGCAGCACAGCTCTCCTTGCTGGAGACAAATAGCTGGACACAGCTGTGCTAAAGGTATTTTAAAAAGCGTTGTATCGTGGGCAGAGCTATATCACGAATTGTTTAAGCTAGATGCCAACAGCGATGGGTGGAGGGAAGCAAAACCTTGGCCAAGGTCCATCTGCCCACCCATGTTGTAGTTGACCTTGCAGAGATCAGCATGAAGGGGCTGATATGGGGCTCGCAGACCCAGCTGGGCTGTTGGTGATGATGTGCCACATCTCCCACCAGGCACTGGCTACATTGACAACATCACCCTGGTATCAGCACAGCCTGCTCCTGGCATCCTCGCGCCTTGGGTGGAGCGGTGCCAGTGCCCCGATGGCTACCAAGGGCAGTTCTGTGAGCAGTGTGCTGCTGGCTACAGGAGGGATGCACCCCACGTGGGGCCGTTCAGCATCTGCGTGCCCTGCAACTGCCACGGTGGTGGGATCTGTGACCCGGATACTGGTAAGAAAAATCGTGACCTCTCTGAGCTTGTTGGGTGTGTGAGGCTGGAACAGACATCAGTGAGTGATGTGGAAATGTTTTGCTGCCTGTGTTGTCAGAATAGCCTGCAGTGTTGCAGTGTGAGCTCAAAGCAGTGCACTTCTCACTTTGAACAGTGATGTGGTTTGGTGGAGCCTCAATGGAGTCTCCTCAGCCCCTTTGCCTCACATGCTGTATGTCCCCTCCTGTGTTTCAATTCAAAGGGAACAGCTGAGGCTGAGTTGCTCATCTTCAGAGCTGCGCAGGGTGTCCCACAGAGGGGACAGCTGGGCTGATGGCCAACTGGTTGTCCCATGCCCTGTCCCTCCTTCCTTAGGTGAATGCTACTCGGGAGATGAAAATGTGGGGAACAGCATCAGCTGTCCATTTGGTTCCTACCGAGACCCCCGACCCCCGCACAGCTGCAGGGCATGTCCCTGTGGCCATGGCCAGAGCTGCTCAGTGCTGCCAGGCCAGGAAGTTGTCTGTGACCATTGCCCTCCTGGAGCTGCAGGTAAGGCTCAGATCATTTCTGCCATTAGCCCATCCCCTGGAGTCTTAATATGCATTATGTGGGTGCTTGCTGCCTGGGATGCTTGGAGCTGGGGGACAACGCCTTCTCCCCAAGGCTTCCTCACCTGCGTACTCTTGCTTGTAATCAGGTGTTTCAGCAAAGCACTGGGACACATCATGCTGTGCAAATGTGCATGCCCTGCCCTGGTAATGCATGCATACATCTGCTCATACAATCTTTTGGAAAGGCTGTTGTGCAAACAGATTAAGTTGATGGAGAAAGGGCTGATGGGGAGGGAGGAGAACAGAACTTAGAGGCCCCAGCATATCTTAATTTGCCTAGGGAAAGCCACTGTGCCCATTTTGTTGTCAGCTTTATGTGCAGGGTGTGGAAGCCTACAGGCATCCTGTGAGAGATGTGATGCTCATGTGTGGGCCTTGGTGTCAGCTGTGTCCCCATCCCTGCGGTCAGGTGGCCGCCAGCGTTGGTCCAAGATCCTCTCCCTTCCACAGGGTCCAGCTGTGAGTTCTGTGCTGACGGCTATTTTGGAGATCCTGCAGCCTCCCAGCCATGCCAGCCGTGCCAGTGCAATGGCAACGTGGAGCCCAACGCCGTGGGGAACTGCGACCGCCGGACAGGAGAGTGCCTCAAGTGCATCCACAACACGGCCGGCTTCCACTGCGAGCGCTGCAAGGATGGCTTCTTTGGGAACCCCCTGGCCCCCAACCCTGCTGACAAGTGCCGGGGTACGAGGGTGGGGATGGGTGTGTGGGGCTGCACTGTGGTGGCTGCAGGGTGCAGGAGGTTTCAGCAGCCACAGAGCAGCTCCCTGGGGCCAAGCAGGAGCATCTTGGTGGGCACGGTTTGAGTAACAGCACTGGGGATGAGTAAGGAAATCCATGCTGGAGTGTAAAAGAGCTTAAAGGGGAGGATGTGGTGTATTTGCACTTGGCCGTGTGGCTTTCAGTGTTTGCTCCAGAACCCTGGCGGAGGCGCTGAGTGGTGTTTGCTCAGTGCACTCTCCCAAGACCAGTGGTTTTTCTCAGCCTGGTCTCTTTCACCAGAATGGGAGGAGACACACCTGCAGATGAGATACAGGAAAGTTAGGGAGAATCAGGAAGGATAGCGGGTGGAAAGATGTGCACAGACCAAATGGAAGAGGGTCCTTGGCCACTGATCTCTCACTGTGCAGCTTGCAGCTGCAACTCAGTAGGGGTTGAGCCCCTGACGTGCCGGAATGATGGGAGCTGCATCTGCAAACCTGGCTTTGGGGGCCCCAACTGTGAGCAGAGCGAGTGCCCAGCCTGCTACAGCCAAGTGAAAGCCCAGGTGAGTGCCCACCTATCCATCTGCCTGTCCTTCTCAGGGGTTGGGCTGTGGGTTCCTGCTCTTCAGGCAGAGTTGTGCTGATGCTCCAGCTGTTGAGAATCTTTGAGGCAGTCACCCAGCATCCGATGATCTGATCCTCTGTGGTTGCAGGTGGACCTGTACCTGCAGCAGCTGCGGGAGCTGGAACTGCTTTCCTCAGAGGTGCAAGCTGGAGGTGGAGCTGTGGGCCAGGAGCTGGAGGGGAAGATGCAGCTGGCTGAGGAGACGCTGCAGGCCATCCTCAGAGAAGCCCTCAGCCTGCAAGGTACCACGTAATGGCTGCCATCAGGCAGGGCTGGGGAAGCAGCTGATGGGGATCTGCTTCTGGGTGGAGAGGACGTTAGTCCTTTGTGCAGAGGCATCATGCAGAAGATGACAGTCTGGAGTTTTCTGTATTTCTCCAAGCATGCCCAAGGCATGGGGCCACCAAAAGGAGGGAAAGAGCAATCTGCGTCACTGCACAGTTTTGCTGTCTCTGCCTTTGAGTTTCTTTTCACTATTGCATGTCTCTTTCCTTCTCACCAGCTTCCGACAGATCCCTGGAAAGCCGTGTGACCAGGATGAAAGGACAAGGGTCTACCTGCCAGAGTGGCTTGGATGACGCCAAGGCAGCAGTGGAGAGGCTGATGTCTCTGGGCAGGCAGTACGAGAGGCAGGTACAGGACACCCGGCGGCTGCTGGAGACAGCCAGGCTGGACCTGAGCCGCAGTGGAGCCTCTCTGAGCCGAGTGGTAAGGGAATGTGTGAGTGTGTTTTTGTGTGTGCTATGCTTCAAACCCTGAATAATGCAGGCTATTTCTATGGGAAGCCAGGAGCTGCTGATCAGGGTGGATCTGGAGGCTTAGCATGCCACAGTTACTAATTTCCTTGCCAAATCGGAAGCAAGGACAGGGAAGAGCATTCACACCTCTTTCTCCCCCCAGGCTATCCCAGTTTCACACTTTCCTGGAGGCTCAAACAAGATCTTGCTTCTGGCCCAGGAGGCTCTGAGTCTAGCCAACAGGTGAGCCACTCCTTGAGTGAGGGCAGGGGGCCCAGGAGCTCCCTATTCAGTGGCCTTACACGATGCTGCAGCTCCATGAGCTCTACACAAGTCCCAAAGAAGGGGAAGAAGTGTCTGCAGGGTTGCCTTTGCTATGCTCTGCTTGCTTTGGGAGTGGTGCTGGGTGGGGTGTTTTGGAAGCATTTTCCTGGCCAGAGTTTGGCCTGTGGGCATGCAGTTGGAGCAGGCAGCATCAGCCTCTTTCCCTGTGCTCCCCTACCCTGGGGAATGCAGGAGGGGCAAGAAAGGCAGACGACCCCAGGGTGTGAGTACCCATTCTCACATGTATCACGCCTGCAAGAACCTAATCTGGCACTGCTGGATAAAACCACAAAGGAAGTTGAAGGAGGGAACTTGAGTGTGCAGCCCTTATGACGAGGACCCCCCTGTGCCTTTCAGCCACATGCAGGTAGCCAACATCATTGAGCAGGCGGCAAAGGGAGCACAGGACGACTCACAGCAGGCACTGGAGCTTCTGCAGGCAGCCATGAGCGGGGAGGCAGAGGTGCCAGGCTCCCTGCAAGGGCTGCTCAGGAAGTAAGTAGAGGGAAAAGGGTGTGGGGTGGAGGCCTGTTTCCATGCCCCATTCCCTGCATCCCCGGCTATGTTTCAGAAACTTGGATGCAGGATGGTAGGACTTGGGATTGCCCTTGGGTTCACTCTTCTGTCTGCACAGGTATGAGGAGCTGAAGTCGCTGGCTGGAGGCCTGGAGGCTGATGCCAGTAGGATAGCCACTGAGGCAGACAAGGCTTATCAGAGCAACCTGATGCTCCTCAGCTCTCTGTCCCGCCTGACCAAGACCAGTTTTGGGTCCTTTGAGGTGAGTGCTTTGTCCCTGCGGGACCAGGACATCCCCTTTCATTCACTGTGCCCTCCCTGCTGCCCTTTCCACAGCTCAGCCCCCTCCAGGGCCCCACTGCAGCTGGCCAGGCACATGTCATCCCATTCCTCGCTTGCCTGTGAGCAGTAGGGTGACACTGGGCCTCCGAAGCAGTGACCCCCTCTTTGTGTTCCAGGGGGAGGCAGCCCAATTGAAGCAGGATGCAGCTGCTCTTCTGAGCAAGGTGGACGCTTATATGGCACAGTACAGGCAGCTGCAGAGCCGCATGGGCCGCTGGGAGGAGGAAATCAAGAAGCTCTTGCAGAGAGGAGAAGGCGAGAGAGTGGTAAGACACGGGCTGATACCCCGTGTACATGGAGCTGCAGGCTCCCACCAGCACACCTCCTACACATGAGGCAGGTTAATGACATGCCCCAGGACAGATATGAGCTAGGATGGCTCACAGCAGCTTGAGCCAATCAAGGGGCACTCATAGAAGCCTCTGCTGATGGATCAGACTGTGCTCACCTGGATTCAGGGGCAACAGCAGGCATGTGGGAACAGGCTTGTGGGTCTTCTCTCTCTGCACAGCTCCCTGCAGATGGCCGTTGTGGTTCTTGTGACTGTTCTGGGATGTTCCTCTGGCGTGTCCTTCACCTCATTGTGTCCTCTTGGTCTGTAACAGATGCTGACTCAGCTGCTGTCCCGTGCCAATCTTGCCAGGAGCACAGCCCTGCAGGCTGTGAGTGCTGGCAACGCCACCTTTTACGAAGTGGAACAGATCCTGAAGAGCCTGCGTGGTAATTTTTTTCCTTCTGACCCCTCCCTTGCACCCAAGTCTCATGTTGCAGTGGAGTAAGTCTCATGTTGCTGGGCAGGATGCTGATGGTCTCTGCCAGAAGTGCACTCCAAAGCAAGGTGGGAGCATCACATGCTGCTTTGGGTTGGATCTACTGTGGGGAAATGTGTCCTCAGGGTCCAGTGGCTTTCTCAGTGCCCCAGCCAGTCCAGCAGCTCCTACGAGAAAGAGAAAACACCCATAGCAAGTCCTCTCTGGCAACTGCTCACTTCCCTTCCTTTCTGTCCTATCCCCACTGTCGTCAGGCTTTCTGGAAGTTGTCTAAACCAAGCCAGGACTACAGGAGAGCTCTTCCTTCTCCGTGCCTTATGAGTTCTCACAATGTAATGCTCTGCTCCATTTTCTTATGTGTTTCTTTCAGGTTTTAACTTGCAGGCAGATGACAAGAGAAGGGAAGCTGAGGATGCAATGAGAAGGCTCCCAGTTATCAGCAGCATGGTGGCAAGTGCCAAGGAGAAGACTGACAGAGCTGAAGCCATCCTGGGCAATGCTGCTGCTGAATCCAAGGCAGCCAGCAGCACAGCAGGGGAAGCGAAAGAGATCACCTTTGGGATCCAGAAGGTGAGGACAGGCCCTGATGACAGTGCCATGGAGGAGCACATGGCTGTGACTTCAACCATCTTTGCAGTGGACCTGATGCATTTACTTCTGTGTCGACTTGCCTGCAGAGGAGTGTGTAGAGATACTTGAGCTGATTCTAAATGAGTGAGTGCATGGGGAGTTCTGCAGACAGGTTTATCCAATGGGGATCTCTGTGGCAAGTCGCTTTAGCCACCTTGTGGTGGTCTCAGGTCTGTGGAAGGAGTCAGGTCCCAACAGCTCCACGTCCCAGTGCACCCAGGCTGACTGCTCTGTCCCTGAGCATCGTGCCTTTGCCTCCCCCAGGAGATCATGCGGCTGAGGCTGGAGGCCAACAAGACAGCCGACGGGGTCCTCGCGCTGGAGAAGGCAGTGGCAGCTCTGCAGCATGAGGCCAAAGAAGTGGATGGAGAATTCCAGAGCAAGGTTTCAGAAGCTGAGGCAGATGCTGCCATGATACAGGAGGTGGGTCCCTGGCTCCCATAGTGTGCATGCTTCTCTGTTGAATTTTGGGCAAAAGTTTGCCTTACAGCTTCTGTCTTTCTTTCCCCAGACTACCAAGGAAGCTCAAGATGTCCATACCAAGGCTGGCCAGGCTGGGGTGGTGGTGCAGGAGACATTGGGTGTCCTAGAGGGGCTGCTGCGTCTGATGAGTAGGTTTTATCATGTTGCTGTGGTGTGCAGCTGAAATCTGGGTACTGCTGGGCTCTGGGTGGGGGTACTCAGTATTTCTTGGGAAAATGACACCTGTGGATGGAGCTGAAGTAGCTGGGAGGATTTAGTTTTCAGGCTCCACTCAAGGTTCTCTCTTCCTTGTTTTCCTCCTGTGCTACAGACCAGCCTGGTGCTGTGGATGAAGAGGGCCTGAAACAGCTCGAGTTGAATTTCAGCAAAGCCAAAACCAAAACCAACCAGCTGAAGGAACAGATGTCAGAACTTGAGCAGAGAGCCACTCTACAGAAGGTTCGGGTACAGAAACTGGACAGCAGCATCGATGAGATCCTGGCAGACATTAGGAACCTGGAGGATATCCAGAGGAGCCTTCCTCCTGGCTGCTACAACACAAAAGCCATCGAATTACCCTGAGGCAGCAATGGGAGGCTGCAGCCCATGTCAGTTCACAGCAGAAGAGCCAGGCCCCTCTGCTCCCACAAAACCTGGCAGGAGAAGCTGAGCTTGGTTCTGTTGGACTTATCTTTACTCACAGGCTCAGGGTAGTGCCTGCAGTTCACGAATGCTGCAGCTGAAGTTCACATCACACTGGACCTGGAGAGTCTCTGATTTTCAAAACGATCCGTCCCTCAATTTCAAGAGGAAGATGCCCACTTGTGGGCTGGGATTTGCTGGTACCATTTTGGATGTGGCTTAGGGGTTCAGCAGCAGCAGGTGCCACTGATGACCCTTTTCATAAAGCTGCAGGTTTTCCACCAGGTTCCTCAGGCAGGTGGTTTTTATTTTGCCCAGCCCTGAAGGGATGGTTTCCCACCAAAGGTCTTTCTGGGCGAACACAGGTTTCCCTAGCATCCTCTCTCTCTCACAGACACACAGACACAACCTTTTCTTTCAAGACTGGTTGCTTTGGTTCCTGGCAGCTTCCTGGGTGTCCCAGAGCTCAGGGAGAGCAAGGTCATGTTTGCTCTGTGCAAGCATTTGGGATGACTCTCATCCCAGGCACAGGAGCTTTCTGTGGGGGACTGCAGCCAAGCGTTGGTATCTGAGAGCCAGAGCCCATTCCCATCCTTGCTGCAGTGCCAGCATCCTAATTTGACCTGGTGAAGGATACTGAAGATGTCTCAAATGTTTCTCCACCTCTGGTTCGGTGCTGCCCATTCCCTCCCATCCTACATGTATGGTGCTGGATGTTCCCAAAGCACACTAGATGTGACTCATTGTGCATGAGGTTTTTCTACTGTAAATCTTTCCTGGAAGAACTGAAGACAATGGTGCTCCCTACACCCACCCACTGCTTTCCTGTGGACCCACCTTTAGTTTGACACCATTTCCAGCTTTATTCTGATACTTTTTCAGGGGAAAAAGAAAGCCCAAAGCTCTCTGATGCTCAAAACCAGCCCTGCTGAAGTGCTCTGACCATGGAGTGGGTGCTGGGCAGAGGGGAACGCTCTGAGGACTGAACACCAAATCTTGTTAACACTGCTTCTCTGGTAAAGGAGTGCCTGTGCTTTTGCATGGTTGAGGGTTTTCTGAGTAACTGTATTATATTTGTATTTAAGTGAGATATGCTCTTACCTCTGGCACGTTTTCTTTCTCTCCCCTACGCCATAGGACAGGTATTACAGATCTGACGTTATTCCTCTAGGAGTTGGGTTTTTGGAAGGGAGGAGACCAATAAATACGGAATGCTTTTGGTAAGCTCTTGCCTGCTGGTTCAATTCCAGCGCCGTGTTTTGGGTAAGCTTGGCCATGAGTTCTCCCAGCAGTTTGTGCTCCTCAGGCTGACTCCACCTGGAGCTGGTTTGGGTTTGAAATGGCACAGCAGCAGGGAAAGATGACACCAGTAGCATCTTGGGTTTTTTTCCTTTTGTTTTGTTTATTACATAATTTAAACATTTTGCTGATAAAGTTTTTTTTCTTTTGTCAATGACCATTTTCTTTATATAGCAACAGAAGAAAAAAAAAATTTAGGCTCCAAAACCTTTCACAAAAGTGAAATTGGTGGCATGGCAACTTCAACCCTTCCCCCCGCCCCCATTTTTTGTTTTCCAAAAGACATTTGAAGTTCATTTCTCTTTCAGCAAATCCCACTGTTTAAAATCGGAGGTTCAAAGACCCACACCCAGGAGCTGCCTCCCACCCAGCAGTGCTGGAAAGCCCCTTCCTCTCCTCCCCGCCATCTGCATGGATCTCAAGGGATGAGTTTTTCCACACCCACCCGTAGATGTTTTCCAAACCAATCCCAGCGTTGACTGACCTGTAACAAACCCCCCTCCCACCCCATCCTTGCCCCGTTCTGTGAGTTTTACTGAGCAGATACATGAAGGCATAGATAAGACTAGTAAGACAGAATATACTCATCATCCCTATCACAACGCTATGTCTCTAAGGCATGCCATCCTAACCACGATGAGATGGAAAGCCAGCTGGCTTCCTGCACGTCCCATCTCGTGTACCTGAGGGAGGGAGAAGGGGATCTGAGCTTGCTCTCAGGCTTGCCGCCCTCGCTCCTTCTTTGTCTCCTCTTTTGTTATTCCATTGTCTTTTCCTCTCTTCAAAGCCACCATCCTTCCTTCCTCTTCAGCTTCTTCATCTCTCCCAGAGGTTCCAATCCCTTTGTGTGTGTGTATTGGAGGCTGGTTTCTAACACTGCTGCTTCTCCTTCAGCTTGGAGCTAAGAAACGTGGGTGATGTCTGAGGATGTTTTCAGGAATAACCCCTGCGTTGGGGTGGAGAGGAAAAACAGGCTGAAAACCTGAATACATGGGACAGTGGAGGCAATGGGTTTAGAGGAGTCTAGCTATCAGCTTATGTAAGTTGGGTGCTCGTGGATGAGATGCCCAGCTAGAACGTATCGAAGCATTAGCTTTGGGGCTCAGCAGGATGGGGACTCATCCCTGGAGGCGTTCCTACATGCTCTGGCCGCCCTCCCTGGTCTGGGATCTCCGTGCCCCCTCAGCCTTCAAGGTATGTAAACAACTGCCTGGAAATAGCATGGCTGGATCTGAAGGATTCAGCATGTTTGCTGCAAAGACCCTGTATGTGCAGACTGTGTCGTTTCACCCAGCGTTTTTGCGGTTAGGGAGGTGACAGCTGCCTTCTCTGAAGGGGGCTGTGGCACACTTCCAACAGGGAGGACAGCAGTGCCCAGCAGGTCACCAACCATAGTACAAAGTCTCATCTTTGAAGCTTCCAAAGAGCAACTTACGACTTCTTGTAGGTGTGGGGAAAAAAAAAAGTTAGCTCTTTCTTTCCCCAAAATATCTTGGAGTAGTCTCAGCCTCCGTGTGTGCTGATACCACTCTGTCCCTTGCTGGGGATAAACAAAGTGCCCTAGAATTCCCTAAATCTCACCAGCCCAGGTCTGCAGGGAATGGGCAGATGTCCAGGAGCAATAGACTCTAGAAATGTGAAGCTGGAAGGAGCAAAGGCAGGGATAAAGGTGTGAAGGAAAGCAAGACTTGTACCCTCCTCCCTGTGGCTGCCAGCTTACAAGAGGCTGAGCCACCAGCAGGATCCTTGCACCCTGGGATACCCAGCAGGACAGCAGCTTGCTTAAGTAACCCTTATCTGTGCAGGGCTCAAATTACTCCCTTTTGCTCCATGCTACATGCCTTATTTTTTGGCATCTGGCTGAGCAGCTTCTGCCAGGCTTGTCACAGGCAGGAAGGCAGGAAACTGGCTTGTCCCAAGGGATGTATGAAGTATCTGAAGCCAGTTTGGAAGGGTGAATATATCATGCATAAACTTTTCAAAGACAGGAAGAGGAAAGGAGAGAAAGGAAAAATGGGAATTTGACAGCCAGCATTGGAGAGCTGGAGGCTTGAGGATGAGGACGGGCCCAGCCCTAAACAGCTGAGCCAGGCCTGGAGCAATTCTCATCAGTGGCGCCAGGCCACCTCTTCCCCTCTTCTTCCTTCCTTGCTTCTTGGTGTTGTAAATGGCGGATCCCTTTCCAGGGGCTGAAGGCTGCCTCTTCTGACATGGGGCTGGAGTATAGCATCTATCCTTGGCTTTGGAGTGGGCTGAGTTCGCTTGCAGACAAGGAGAAGTGAGATGTGACATTCCCCTGATAAGTTATGCTTTGGCAGCACTGCTTGCCCCTTCAGAAATACCATCTTCATGACCTGTCAGAGCCAAGTGGAGGATTTCGGTGGCTGGGGTGTCCTTACTGCTGGCCTGAGGAGGTTCTGCGGGGCACAGAACCACTTGCATTATGCCTGCCCATTGCCCACCAGGATTACATGGGAAGCAGGGCACTGTGGCAAGAGAGCTAAGGAGCTTGCACTACAACTATTTAATTAAAAAAAAAGAAAAAAAAGAAAAAGAAAGAAAAATATTCACTTAGATTTGTTGAGCAAAGAGGAAGCTCCTGCTCTGAGCATGCTGGGAGGACGGACCGGGGGGACCATTTCCCAGTGACATGCTGGGAGGGGGGATGGAGCTGTCCCTCAGTGAGCACACTGAGAACATCTCTGCCCCCCTCCCTCCCCGTATACAATGGGGAGGACAGTTCCCATAAGAAAAAGAGACCAAACCATTCCCCGTGGGGCCGTGCCGCCAGTCCCTGGATGTTGCTGCACTACGGAGCATCGGCGCCGAGAGTGAGAGGCCATGGGGTGGGGAGAGAGATGGAGACACAGAAAGAGAGAGAAAAGTGTGATGGAGAGCTGTAGAGACGTGGGACGACAGGGCTGTTCTGCTGCAGGGCCTCTGGCACTTAGCCGGAGGTGTTGATGTAGAGCTGGCTCTTGAGGATGTAGTCGATGACAGGCTGGCAGAGGTAATCCACAACGTGTCCATCCCCGTGCTGCAGGGCCAGTCTAGGGGAGCAGGGGAAGAGGAGTGTCAGAGCCTACGTGGGGCCCCTTTCCAGGAATTTGGGCTTCCTGAGCAGGGGCTGGGAACACGGTGGTGTCCCCGTGAATGGAGGGGTTGGCTGGGAGCACCCTCAGCATCACCCACCTGCTTTTGGTGGAGCTCACGACCGACATGGGGTGGTTCGAGTCGTCCTTCACCACCAGGATGTTGTTCTGTGGGTGGAGAAAGAAGAGGTGAGGGAAGGGAGGGATGAAAATCAGTGTTTGCCCCACCCGTGTCTGATTGGCCATGCAGGTCTGCTACTTGGTGGCCACATAAGTGATCCCAGTCAGCAGCTGAGGCAAAACCAAGGGGGGGAACTCTCCAGGACCCATGTGCAGTGTGATCGTGGTAGAGCTTGGGGGGCACTTCAAAGCTCTCGAGAAGGTTTAATCTCATGGAAAGTGTGTAGCAAAGAGCGAGGGAGTGCAACAAAGACAGCATGCAGTCTGGAGAGCAAGATTATGAGGAGCAGCTGATGTGCTGTGGCTTGCTCAGCCCAGAGCAGGACAGAAGGACAGGGACAGGGCCTGTGGGAGCAGCGTGGAAGGGGGGAGGGTCAGGAGTAGGGAAAGGGTCTGCTCTGTGGGGCAGCAGGTGTAGCCCTGAGCTGTCAGAGCTCAAGGAGTGCTGGGACGCTGCTCTCAGCCACAGGGGTTGGGCTCAGTGTTCCCTGTTGGGTCCCTTCTAACTGAGGATATTCCATGATTCTCTGGCTCCCTGACTATGTATGAATCCACTTACTTTGTACTTGCGGAGTATTGAGGAGTGGTTCATGATCCGATCAGGGTCTGCTCCATCCCGGGGCACCACCACGATCCCAAACTCCCCAACAATCACCTCCATCTAGATAGAATCAACGCAAAGAGAGTTTTCACGACCTGCCAGTGCAAAATCTGCCACAGCCTTCCAACCCCCACCCCGAGCAGATGTGCACCCTGCAAGTACTTGGCAAAACCTGGATAGGGGTTAACCTCAGATTTTCTCTTTCTGGACAGCTTTTGGGAAAAAACTTGGATTTATTAAGGAGTGATGCTGGTGACACGCAGAGTGATCTGTGGCGGATGAAATAAAAAGGAACAGGGTTAAACTCTGTTAATGAATGTTGAAGTTAGGCTTCAGGGAGAACTTGTCATGGTAGTAAGGACAGCAGCAGATGTTGCCTGAGGATGACATGAACTCTGCCTCACTGGAGATTGGAGAGGAGGAAGCAGCAGCTGCACTGCTGCATGTTGTCTTTACAGCCCCTCATCCCTGGATTTCTTTGTGTTGATGTTATTATTTATTAGTGTCTCGGAGATGGTACTCTGGAGCAGATCACCAGGACAAACTCTCCTCAGGATGGAAAGGAAGAGGATTCTTGGGGTGGTGCATGGATCCCAGCACCATCCTGCATATTGGGAGTAGATTGCTCCCATTGCTGTGGAGGGATGGTGACTTCTCCAGTGTTAATTGAAGCATTTTTAATCTGTAGTAGTGTTTGAGATAGGCTCATCACAGTGCACTGAACTGTGCCTGAATTCTAGTGGGATGCTGTAGAAGCACCAGCATCAAAGCCAAATACAGAACTAAACCATCTATGTAGAGATAATTTGCCATCTGCAGGTTGGATCTGCCTTTGCAAGGGGGAGGAAAAGCGACTTCTCCATTGCTTTTCATGTGTTTTGCCATGTGGTTGTGGTCTTGACTGCTCTCAAAATCTCACCACAGTCGTTACTGCATATTGCTTGCCCACGTGAGATGGTATCAGGCAATGTCTGGCTGAGGGTAGACATCATTTTTCTTCTCAGTTTTCTCTTTTCTTCTTTGTTATTATTTTACTTATTTTCTTCCTTTATTATTATTATTTACTCTTCTTCTGTTAGGTGCAAGCTGCTGGTATGATTTTAAGGGTCTTTCATTTCTATCATAAGGGCAACACTTCTCTTACATCAGCTTTTTTGTAAACCAGGGGTGCAGAAGCCCCTGTTGTTTGCGCACCAGAGACAAGTGATGGGGGTGGGGGGAAAAGCAGGAGATGGTGGAGGAGGAGGGATGGAGCCCGGGAAAGGGAAGAAAGAGGCCCTGGCAGTGACTCACATCAGACTCGTTCCAGAGGCCAGGGATGCAGAAGGATTCCAGCAGGTCACTACCACAGAGCAGGAGGATGCGCAGTTCTGAAGGAAGGAAGCAGAAATGCTCAGAGATGGGAGAGAGCAGGGCTGAGTACACCTCTCCCCCTCCTTTCTTACCATCCCATTGCTCTGCTCAAGGGTGTTCTCTTTCACTAAAACACCATCTTTTGCCAAAATGAATCCTGCTAAAGAGGCTACAGTCCTTGCATCCCTGATGATACCGAACAGAAAGACAACCCTGAACTATCCTGTGCACTATTTCTGCTTCTCTCCTGCACTGCTGGGTCATTTCCAGCATTGCTGTGGGCTGCTGAGACACCTAGATGTGCCCCAAATGCGTGGTATCCCTCGGAGTCAGGAGGCATTTCTGTATTTTCAGACACATATAAGTGCTTTGTGGCCTGTTGAAGGGTCTTGATCTGCAGATATGTGTGGAGCTGCACTGAGCATTTGGCATGGCTTGATTTTTCTACAGCAAAGCTGAGCAGTGCAACTGCATGATGAAGCACTGGAGCTTTTAGGATTTATTTGTTGGTTTGGAAATCCAAAAGAGGAAAGCTACAAAACTGCTCAAGTAAGGAGGGGTGGTCAGACAAGATGTCAAGCAGTTCAGTGCTGCCTGGCACCAGGGGTGGTGATGGTTCAGCATCCCTTACTTGCCACCAGATTTCTGGTGGTGCTGATGGTGGTGGGGGCTGCATACTCACCAATCTCCTCGTATCTCATCACAGTCCCCAGGTTGGCATTTTCATCTGGGAGGGAAGAATAGAGTTACTGACACTTGTCAGGGGGTGCTGGGGAGGCAGGTGGGGCTGTGGGTGATGCTGTACTCCTGTACCTACCCACAAAGGTGAAGCGCTCCATGGGTGGGCGAACGCAGCAGATCCGACTCAGGCTTTCTCCTACCTTCCCCAGGATCTTTGCTGAAGGCAGAGAAGAAAAGTAAGTTAAGGAGAGGCTTCATCCATGGCTGATTGCCCTCACGGAGCATGGGATTCTCCCATGCATGGGGACAGCAATTCCCACGTCTCCTCTGGCAGATGACTCAGCCTTCATATAACCAAATATCCCTCAGGCACTATGAGCCTGCTGAGAGACCTCACCCAGGTCAGCTGAAAAATAAAATGATTGTTTTTTTCAGCTGGAGCAGAAAAGAACAGAAATACACCGCCAGGAGTGTGGAGGGAGCTAGACTGGTGTTCATTAGGAGCATGGAGACAGGTCAGCTTAACACAGAGTTATAGAAATCTTTCGTCAAGTTTGGGACCAACCAAAAATTAATCTGAGTCATGAGGCAGGTTGGGGATCCTTAGGCTGCAAGGAGCACAAGCACACTGCTATTCCCCAACCCCAGTGGTGCCAGCAAGCTAGAAAACTGGGAAGAGGGAATGGGAACAGTTCTCCACCATTAGAGTTGAAAGAGGACTTGGAGGAGCTCAGAAGCATTCCTGAGCAAGTGTTTGGTACCTCATGATGGGGTGTGAGGAACAGGTGGCCAGTTCCTCCCCTTCCTCCGCAGAGCCACCTACCTGCGGTGGGCTTGTTGGACACGTTGTTGTTCTGGTAGATAGGCTGCGTAGACTCATTCTGGGGCTGTCCGATCACAGGGGTAATGGAGGGAGTGTTGACATTGGAGAGGATGCAGCCGGTCACCCTCTGCAGCAAGAGAGAAATTTAGTGGTAAAGATGGCTTCCCCAAGGCTGGAGGTGATTCTTGAAACTTTTGCTGCTCTGGTAGCCATCCCCTCTCACTGAAGATGAAGGTCATCATTAGTGACAGACCTATCCATCTCACTTTAGCTTTCCTGTTGCTTTATAATCTCTAGTCTTGGGCTAGTAGGACCCTATTGTCTTTCATTTAGAGAAAAAACCTGTTTGTTCCCTGCTGATTGATGATAATGCAAGCAGTTCGTCCAAGGGGCTCAGTTTGCTTTCAGAGGCAGGGAAGAGGAGCAGAGAACAACTGTGACATAATGTCTTGTGTACTTCTCCAGGTCAGAAACATATATCTTCTCCATCTGTCCCAGCCATGTTCTAGGCATTGATGTACACCTCTGGGCTCCGGAGTCTATCCAGGCAGAGGATGGTGTCTGCAGCCTGATTCTGGTGCAGGACCAGGGCACAAGATGCAGCGGGACTCACCTTCATCAGGTCACGGTGGTGCTCCAGCACGCTGCAGGTGGTCTGCCAGGTGTCCTGGTAGCACTCCCAGGGGTCCACCCTGCAGGAGCACAGTGAGGCAGCAGCATTAGTTGGTGGCCGCTGCCTTTATGTCCTCACCACACCACCTCCTTCCTCCAAACCTTCCACCCAGCTCTCTCTAGTAGCTTCATCCCTCCATTCCCTGTCCTGGAGTGGGAGAGAACCTGAACGTGTGCCCATGCCCAGACTCCTCCATACTCTTAACTCCTGATCCCCTGGGCTCGGATATATCTGCGTGTAGTGTGATCTTCCTGATGGCATTACTGGTTCCAGCTCACATGTGGGCTTTCGTGGACCAGGGATTGCTGCTGTGTAGCCCCAGCACCCCCTCCCTGCAGTGGTCTTTGTCACTCACCGGATCCAGTCGGAAGATTGCACAGCCAGCTGGCACATGGTCAGGCGGTGCCGGCTGGACACCAGGCCCTGGAACAGTGAAACTGAGGATTAAAAGGAGGCAGTGCATAAAGATTATCTGAGTTCCTTGTTTCTGGATAAGAAGTATTCCTGCCTTTCAAAGCTGAAGGTCTCAGTGTGGTTACTGGGGTATGGTGGGTCCAGGCCCAGGGGTGGCTTTTCCGGTTGAAATTTCTGCATCTCACAAGAGAGGAGCAAAATCTCCTTTCTTATTTTAGATTTTTTTCCTCTTCAGAATAAAACTCATTTGTATTATAATAAGAACTGGCTTTAAAATCATTTAACCAACACAGCCTCAAAAAATGACCCCCATCATTTTGGATGGTAGCATTTCTCTTTCCTTTCTGGTTTTATCTGGTTGCAGGCTCTCACTGTAAGTTTTGTCTGAGGACTGCTGGTTTTATCCCTCACCATCTTCTTGGAGGCTTTCTTGTGGCTTTTCAATGCTTGACATTGCACATACAAAGAAGAGATAACAGGAACAACTCACCGTCTTCCCATAGGAATCATGAACTGGTGAGACAATGCCACCGATGACGATGAACCGTCCAGTCTTGTGCAGATACTCACGGGCTCTCTCTAGAGGAGAGCAAGAGGGGATCAGTGCATTAACCCATTCCATCAAGCCCCACAGAACTGGCTTTATGGCTTTGCCAAATGCTGTTTGAGGGTTTCACCTCCAGCTTCATATGGCCATCACCTGCCTTGCCCTAAAAGCTGAACCCTCAGCTGCCAGTTGCGAATCTGGTATTTTTCACCACCCCCCAAAAATAGAGAATCCTAAGGGCTCTATCATGTTCATCCTCATCCTCCTCACTGGCTTTTCTTGCCTTCTGCATGGCTTGGGTGCAGCAGGAGAGCTGGAGGAACATTTTGAAAGCAAATAAGACTGGCCAGCCTGCATGGCTGAGATGTGACAGTGGAGTGTGGACATGTGTGCTGCTCATCCAAAATGCTGGATGGGAATGGATGACAGCAGCACAGGGAAAAGTGTTCTGTTTTAGTCTAGATTTCAGCGGAACAACCCTCAGTGCTCTGGGACAAGGTAGAGAAACATCTGCAAGGGTGTCAGCCCTAGAGGCTGATATGGGACTGGAGATGAGGAGGGAGGCCATTTGTGTTTTGGGGTTGCTTTTGTTGTGTGAGCTGGAGTGATCAGGAAAGGACACAGTGTGCAGCAGGAAGGGAGGGAATTGGAGCAGGGATTGTTCAGTCATCTCTGAAAGGGGCTAGTAGAGATGCTGAGCACTGACCTTCCTGAAGACCCAAAAATACTGTGGAAAGGATTTATGGAGAAGGAGGGCACGTCCTGGGCTCTTGTGGCAGATCCAGAGGAACCCAGCTGAACTCAGGAGGTGATGCATGAAGCCAGGATGCAGACAAATACTTCCTTTGGGACAAATAGCACCCCAAGGTGTGCTCATGTACCTGTGTCTCTATCTAAAGCCACTTTTCTTCGTTTTCATTGTGCAAACAATAACCCACGTAGAACTGCTTGGGCAAAATTATTGTGTCCCCTCAAGTTTTGACATGCATAAAAAGGACTATTGTTCACAGAAACAGCTGTGGGGCACTTGCAAGTCAAGAATGGCACTTTGATTACTGTGGACTTTTGTTTCCTGAGCTCTGAGCAGCCCTGGGACATCCTGTGAGACATTCGTTAGCCTTAATGCACCTCCTAGACTCACCCTAAATCCTCTCTCTGGCTTTACTCCCAGTTGTTCTCCGTGCATGTCAGCATCCAGAGAAATATAAATGGGGTTAAATAATTCAATTTGTGTGGTGGAGCAAGGAGAAAATCATGAATGCCTGAATTAGACATACCTAAAACTGTCCTGCCTGCCTTTGGAATCCCGAGCTTGAAGGTGTTAACACCAGCAGTTTAGTTTGAATCCTTTTCTCTTTTTCCCATCTTTGCTGGGTATTCCTCTGCCTTTTGGGATCCATGTGGAGCATCTTCCTCCATCAGTGGCTCTCACTGACCCAGCTCAACCCTGTGGTATTGGGTCACCAAGGGGGAGAAAATGGGTTGGACAGGGTGTTGTAGAGGAGTAGAGGTACTGGATGGGATTTCTGGGAGGTTGTTCCCTTTTGTGCATGTTGAGGTGAGCACCCATGGTACTGATGGAAACAGCAATGACCAAAGGGCATTCCTGAGGTTGAAGGTTACTGTTCCTGGGAGCACACTCCCATCCCTTTATTTGCAGCTATACTAGGTCAGTGCTATTGCATAATTATTGCTATGGGTGGTATAAATCACGTACATAAAAACAGCCTATGCAGAAGCTTGAGAGCCCCTTGTGCCTGCTGAGGACTTCCAGAAACCCTGAACCAGTCCCCCAAAAGCATAAAAGGAATCACAGGGGAAGAGTGGCAGCTTGTCCCTCTTGGGTGCTCTTCGTGTGCTGCTAGTGAAGTTAATTGCCTTCCCATCACTACCTTCACAGTTAATTTTAATTGACCAGAAAGGGGAAAAAAGTCTTCTTTTATTCTTTTTTTTTTCTGAACGTGACCTTTCTTTCACAGGAGCTGTGTCCTGGTACCTCTTACAGATCTTTGAAAAAAGACATCAGAGAATAAACATCTTGTGATTAAAATGGAAAAAAAAAAAAAAGAAAGAAAGAAATTCACTAACAAAAAAATGTTATTGATTTTTAAATTAACACATCCTCTCATTATCCCTGCTTTGCTCTGGCTTGATTTTTCCTTGCCTAGAGAAGATTGAAGTCAGTGATCTGTCACCTCCAAGCCTTCCCATTCATGTACAGCATCTTTATAACATTTACTTTGAGGACAACGAAACAGTTCATATGTTATCTCTGCTTCATGGCTGTAAAGGTGACCAGTGCTCTTAGTTGGCCTTGAGTTTTTGGTGGCCAAATCCAGCAGTTGCAGGCACATATCGGGAATATGAGATAGAAGATGAATATCAGGGGGCAGAACACAAATACCAGGAGACAGAACGTAAAGGCCAGGATAATGATGGGGACCTGGGACAGGTGGCTTTAGGGTGCTATAAAATTGCAGAATTGGTGCTTGCAGCATCTCGATACATCGGTGCTATAATCACAAGACTGCATTAAAGCTTTGTGTTTTTTAGCTGATTTGATTTTCTTTGGCTGAATTACTCTTCAGTACATAGATAGGGAAAGCTACAGGCAGCTGTAGCCACGCCTGTCCAAACATAAGCTTATCCAGCCCTGAGTATCATCTTCTGCACAAGGCAAGACAAAATTACTTTAGATTTTCTAAGAGGAGATGATGCCTCCCGCCATGGAGTGGTCTTCCAGCCCAAGGGTAGCAGTGCTGTGCATTACGTGGGGTTAAACTGAGTCACTCTGTGCCAACCCAAGTGTTATTTTCTGGATTTGGGGGGTTGGAAATGGGATGCTGGATTTGGTGGGACATTGCTTTGAACATTTAGGGTTGCTCTGCTGTTGCAATGCTTTCTCCAAACCCCCAGGCCATTCCACACTCAGAGCTTTTCTAAATAGAACCTCTAGTAATTTTAATGTAAAATATTCTGCTTTTGGAGACCAGGTTGAAGACTCCTTTGTGCCATGGTGGTGCCAAAAACAACTCAGTAGTGTTGCATTCCTCTTCCCATTTGTATTCCTTATGGTCAGCTGTTTGTGCATATCCTAGCCTTATCTCTCTACTTGTTCAAAGATTTTTGCCTGGGAAAAATATCTTTTTGTTATGGTTAAGGATTACTTGTTTCCCTTTTTGGTTAGTGCTGAAGGTTATTATTTTGGGTTAGGGTTGGGGTTTAGGGCTAGCTATTTGTGCTCGGGTCAAGGGTTACCCTTTTGGGTTAGGATTAAGGGTCAAGGATTATCCTTTAGGATTAGGGTGAAGGGTTACCATTTGGTGTCAGGGTTAAGGGATGCTGCTTACCAATTTGCAATAGGTTTAAGAGTTACACTTTTGGGTTAAGGTTTAGGGTTACCAATTTTTGTTTACTGTTGAGGATTATCCTTTTTGGTTAGAGTCAATAGTTAACCTTGTGTGTTAGTGTAGAGACTCAGTATCTGAATCCCAGTTCCTTTGGTTTTCTGGACTGTTGCCTTTGTGCTCAGCCTGGTGGCAATGTTTCCAAACCAACAGCTTTGCTTACATTGGGCTGGCGTGGGAGAAGTGGGCTGGGCTGAAATGTCCCCAGCCCAACCTTCCTCCCTTCTGCTGTGGAAGCATTTTGTGTGTTTTTGGCACTGCCAAAGTTCTGCAAAATGATGGTGAGGCAGAAGTGATCTCAGGATTCTACAAAAACAATAAACTGTTTTGTCCAGATCGCATAAAAATAATTTAAAAATCCAGCTTCCCTGCTAGGAAATCACTGCTTATTTAAGAGATGTTTCTTTTTGGTGATTCTAACTGAGCATATTTAATCGTAACACTTCTGCTCCATTGGTGCTCCTCCAACACCTAAACTGCTGTGAATGCAATGAAGTATTCCTTGCACATCATTTTTCAAGGTGTGAATTCAAATGCCTTTGTATCTGATTCACACGCACCCCCAGGAGTTCCTTTTTCTCCTTTTTCTTTACAATTGTTTGTTTATTCATTTTTTGCAGAGGAGGAGATGCAGCCCATGGGATGCTATGGGGACATTGCTGCAAACCCACAGGTGCTGGCCCCCTGGCCAAAGTACCTCCTCCTGCAGGGTGAGTGACCCAGATACACAAGCATGATGCTTTACCCTTCTAAATCCTGCCAGGCAAGGTGCCAGAAATTATTCTCAGCCTAATTGAGCGACGTATATAAATATGTATATGACTCTGATTGCCAAATCAGGGGTGTGTTTGTGGCTGCATCCATTTGGGCCTTTAAAAATGCTGAAAAAATGAAATTACCATGGCAGCAAGCTGGGATAGTTATTGAAGCTGAGGTGTGGGACAAAACCACTGTCCCTCTGTCTCTAAGCTGCTGCCAGAGGGGCTCAGACCCCTCAAAGCTGTCCTCATCCTCATCACAGAGCCTGGCTCCTCTGCCCTGGCTTTTGGTACACCCCAGGAGCTGCAGCTAGTCCCTGAGGGCCAGGATGACGCTTCTGCTACAGAAACAAGCCCTGGCTGCCCTCCAAGGAGAGCTTCCCTTTCCAAAGAAGCAGGAGGAGGGGGAAGAAATATCCCATTAAGCCCCATAATGCTTAATGATTTTCATCTCCAAGCTAATTGCTCTGTTACACTTCCCCCCCCCCCACCCTGTTAGTCCATAGCCGCATCTAGGCATCACAGAAATAAGAAAATTGGAAGGGACCCTCATGCTAAATGGCTTCAGTTGTTGCTGCTCTTTTCTTTTAATGGCTTTTTGTCGGCACAAAAAAAGAAATGGCCAGCAAATGCCTTGAGAACAGAGCTGGAGGCTGAGCTTTTAAAGCCCGTAAGCCCAGCTAGATGCCCCACCAGTGCCCAGCTGCCTGAGGGACAACAAGGGAACCCACTCCAACACCATCTGCTCATCATTCCCGGCTTTGGGAAAGAAAAGTGAAATTAGAGGATTAAAAAAAAGAGAGAGAGAGAGAGAAGAAAAGGAAAAGGGTGAAGGCTGAGTCAGTTCACAGCAATCTGTGGCCTAGAAATGGCAGAGCATGAGGTCCAATGGCAGGGAGCAGTCCAGTTCCAGTCTATCTGGGTCTCCCAGATGATGCTGTAAAAGAACAGCCTATCTGGTATAACTCAGATTCAAATTAAAATCAAAGACATCCTGTTTTTCTTTTCTCTTTTCTCAGGACAAGAATACTGCAACAGGATGTGTGCAAATAGGCATACAGTAACTGGGGAAAAAAACCCCAGTGTGTGGAGTCTGAGAATATGTTCTGCAGGAAGAGTCTAATACATGGCAAAGCAACCCACGTCAAAATGCTTTTTCCAAAATGCTGACATATCCTACAGTGGAGGGAAGGAGCAGATGGAAGCAGGAATTCCCCATCAGCTTTGTGTGCTGAGTACAGGGGTCCATTATGGGGAGCTCCTGTTGAAGCTGCAACCAGCTTCTCTGGGCAGGCGCTGGGCCCACTTTTTCATCTGCCATGTGGTAAGCATGATGCTGTCACTGTCACCAGTTGTAATGACCTTTGAGACAGGTATCCATACAAGCTATGGGGCTTCTTCCATGGAGATGTCCAAAACATGGCCCTGGGCACACTTCTGGGTGGCTCTGCTGGAGCAGGATGGGACCAGATGGACCCAAAGGTCTCTTCTGACTCCAACCGTTTGCAATTCTGTGTGGTTCTGTAATGAGATATGATACCATTTTTTGCCCAGAGAACTTGGTGGGAAAGTCTTCCTGGCAAAGGACGAGGTGAATGTGCTCAGAGCCTTGCTGGATCTCACCTGAAGCACAGGCAGCCACGTCCTGCCAACCATATTCACCTGATGTTTGATACCCACAGCTGCTCCCAGGGTGTCTTGAAGTCTTGGTGATGGTGAGGTAAGAAGTCCAGCAGTGGCTGGTCTGACTTGCTGCAGGAGAAAGGCGGTGAGCCCTTTTCTCTCTTCCAGCACAGAGTTTTCTCATCATTTAGAGATAAATGTGTCAAAATGATTACAGATGAGCATTTGAGAAAAAACGCCTTGAGCCCACTGAGCTGGAGCAGGGAACAGTGCAGTACTGTGCCCTCCCAAGCAGGAAGGAAGAAAAAGAGGTGCTGCAGGGATACAGCAGTCTTGTTTAGCCACAAAACCATCAAATTATTTGCCTGAAGCAGGGGATGAGTGCCACCACTGATGGCTACTTTTCTTGCTGCCTGACTCCCTTGGGAGACTGTCTCGGGGCAAATGCTGGCAGAGCTCTATCAATTTCCAGCATGAATATAGCCCCAAGCTTGTACTGCATGGCTGTATCTCCACTTCAGTTAGAGCCTAAATATCAGTAACCAAAATAAACTCTTTGGTAAACAGAGGAGAGCGTGTTCCAGCTACACCCAATAGCTCGCTTTGGGCACAACTTTTGTTGCTGTGGGACCACAGGTACAGTCAAGTAGGACAAGCTGAGCATCAAAGGGCATGCAACAAATATTTTCACTATTCTGTCATGGAAAAGGTTCTGCTCTGCTTCTATCAGGACGTCAGTGGATGTTGGGTTGGTGCTTTGCTGCTTGTCCTTGGAGAGGTGCTGGTCCACTGCAGGGAGCAGGGATGGACACCCCCATGACCTGGGGTTAGGTCTAAGATAGCTTTTGAGAACCCCTACCTTGTGCAAAGCACATTAGACACGTCCTTGCACAAAGGAAGCTGGAAGCAAAGCTGCTCCTTCCAGTGTTCCCACAGTCCACAGGAGCTCGTCTCCTTCCACCCCGGCCCCAAGGCTTTTCCCATTTCACCTCCCACCAGAGTGAGCTCTTTATTGACACAGTCTTTGCTGAGCTTTCTCCATGCACAGTACCCCAAAAATCCAGCCCTGTTTGGATGAGTGATGGTGGCACTGGGGAAATGCTTTGATTCAGAGGTTATAAAAGCCAGAGAGAATGTGTTCTCCTCCAAATCTATAGAAGCCTTGGCTTCATCCACCTCTTAGGCTGGCTTTGCTTTCCTAGGACCACCTGCTGGCAGAGATTAAGTGACATGCCCAAGGTCCCATGGGAGATGTGGGTGCCACTGTTGGGGTGCAGTTGATCGATGTACTCAGCATCTCGTGGGCATTGCCCAAAAGTAACACAGGAGGGCATGTAGAGGTGTGAGCCTCTTGCTAGGAGCACATCGGTTTTGAAGTACAGGCCCTGGTTCTTGTTTGAATAAGGTTGTAGGAGTGGATTTCTGCGTTTGCTTGAGTCTGGTTGAGGCAGGAGGTGTGTGGCCCATTTCAGGAGGTGGCACTGTTTTAGAGACAACACAGTGCCTCATCGACCGTAATAAATACTGCTAAATATTTAAGGGCTTATAAATATTTCAGAAGAATCCTTGAGTGGTTACTGATGGAGTTTAGTCAGGTGCTGAGCAAAGCTCCTCCCCTCTGTGGGTCAGGAGGATGAAATAAGATGCCTGAGAGGTCAAGGGGTCAGTGGGTGTTCCTCCACACTGTTGCAGAGCCTGTCCCAAATCAATGTAAAGGAAGCTGAGATGGGAGCATGGGCAAATAGAATTTTCCCTGCTACGACATCCAATATCTCACCCAGAAGACTATAAACTATATTTGCCCTTGCTTGGCTGATCCTTCTGCTCTCCAGAGTCCAACAACACCACGCCAATGCAGGGGGGAGCAAAGCTGTCCCGACTCCCATTGTCAGCTGCAATGTCCTGCAGAGAGTCCCACCAGCGACCTCATTGATCGCCGGAGCTAATTGCACATTCAGATCTTGGAGCAGAGGTGAAATGGAAGTATGAGGCAGCCTCTGCTCCTTGCTCGTGTAGCAGACCGCGGGAACAAAGCCTTTCAAGACCCTGTATGGGCTTTTGCTAGATGGGGGATTTTGCTTCTGCCCATCTGGAGATATACAATTTAAGGAAGAGGGGACAGGACAAGCTGTCCCTCCACTCACATCTCTCCCAGCCGTTTCAGGCAGCAAAAGCCTCGTTAAACTGCTTTGCACTTTGGTTGTCTCAACAAGTAAGAAAATGTGATTCTTGAAATTCAAGCCATTGAAACAAGAACAACAAAAACCCCAGTTCCTGCCTCTTCCTCACACTTTCCTTACCCAGATTGGCTCCTTTATCTCCAAAGCCTGTTTACATAACGCAGCAGAGCTCAGCACTGCGCCTTTGGAATAGCAAGGAATAAACAAGGAACAGCCCACTGGGATTTTTCATTGCTCAAATTCTCTTAAGAAGCAATGCAATTGAGAGTTTTACTTTTGATGGCTGAGTCCTCTTTCACTGTTTTTTATCAGAAGTATTCTTTACCTGTCTACTGATCGGCATATGAACTCTCCTCAATAACAGATGCAATGCAGGATATAGGAAAAATTCAACAAAGACAGTAGGGAAGGGAGAATAGTGGATATTTACTGAATGTTAGATCTTTTGATTCACCCAATGCATCAGCTTTGTTTTTCTGCATGTGTCCAGGAGTTGGCACTGTGTGAAAGGGATCGAGCTGACAAAACGGGTGTAAAGCATGTAGGGTGCTGAGAGCCCCTGTAAGAAGACCACATCTGAACAACAGGGCACAAGTTGCATCCACAGGGCTGAGGCAACGCAGGAGTCAATAAAGCAGTCTGCAAGAGATGACAGTCTGGATACAGACAGACATGACAGATCTGATTAAAATCACCTATTCATTATCAATGATTGATAACGCAAAAAACAACAACAACAACAAAAAGTGAGTAAAATCAGATGAATGCGAGACAATGAAATAACATCACCATGATCCATTCTCTGGGGTTTGCCCACTGTGCTGCCTCTGAATCCTTCAGCCTCCAGACAGCTGGTTCTCATGAGTGCCAGGCCTTAAAACCACCCTTTGGCAGGGCAGAGAGGTGAAGGAATGCTCTGCTAATCAAAGCTTGATGAGCAGAGGAGGAAATGGTGATGGAGGAGTGGGCATGTCAGAAAGAGTCGAGTTTGATAGGTGGCCAAACTCTGAAGTTGAAATGGACTGTGGATAGAGCGGCATAGAAACATATCAGTAAAACTGAATTTGTTGTGAAAAGTCATCTTCTGGAAGCCGGAAGGCTGCCTGTGAGCGGACAGTTCGTGTGGAGATTCAGAACTTTATAGAGACAAAGCAAATGTCAAATGTGCCAAAATGGGAAATTATTGTGTTTGTAGAGAAACTCTTTGTTCTATAATTAAAGAAAGGGGCAGAAAAAAAATCAATGTCAAAGCATGGCACTTTGTCTGATCTGATATTTGTTCCCCCTCCCAAGGCCCTGATGTTTCAATCTGCAGAAATAATCAGAAACCTGCTGAACTTCATGCATTCATGGAACAGGCCAAGACCTTTCCCACAGAGTACTATGAAGAAGCTCGCCCAACAAAAGCTTTTGCTTTCAGCTTTTTTTTTTTCTCTCTCCAGAGCTGAAATACTCAGAGTGACCCATGCTGGTCCTGGAGCATTTGACCTTGCAGAGGGACACCTTTAATCCCAGCATAGACCCAAGATTGCCTTCAAAGTGAATTGTATTCTGTTCTTGTTGTTTTGTTTGTTTTAATTTATTTAAAATATGCTTTCTACCTTGCCCAATGGTTTTATGCTCTGGAGGAGGAATCCATGGAGTTTGAGTTCCCTGTGCTGGGGCAGGGTGGAGAAGTGATTTATTCGTCAGAGCAAGCAGACATTTGTCATCTGGAGGGGTGCCAGCACAGGCTTCAGTGTATTTACAGCACCACAAGGATTGAATTTTGCTTTTGACATTGGCCCGTTGGCTTTTGTCCTTTGGGTGGCCTTGCTTGCATAGTAGCAGGAAAACCTGCAGTGAGGCCAGGGTGGGTCTGCCATGGGGCAACTCAGCCTGCTACAAGGGAAGAGGACTAAGCACATATCCAGAGCTCAGTGTCCGGTGCTAGAGGGAAATTAAAGAGTATTTGTTTAAGTTTGGGACCTGCTTTCCTTCTCCGAGCATCTCTAGAGTATAAATGAGATGGATTTCCATCTCAGGCTGAAGCCAACCAATGACTGTGTTACATCTCGTAACATGTTAGTGCTATGAGACTTAACACGAGATTCTGCCCTCTTTCCTCCTGCCTTTCCTTCCCCTAGCATCCTAGGCTGAGTTTCTCATTGCCACATAAATACAGAACACACAACTCAAAATTGTGACTCAGAACATACGTACATCTCAAAGCACAGTTGATACCACAAATAACTCAGAGTGTTTTCGGGGCTATGTGGGTGTTGTCACAGCCCTTTAATATGGATGGATGTACAGCACAATATCTCACCTCCTTTTTTATTATATGCTATGTTTGTATTTTATTAATTATTTCAATCAGCATATTTGTTTTATAGACAGAGACGTGAATCAGACTCATTTTATGAGTCCCACTGAGCCAGCCGTGGAACTGGCAGAGTACAGATGGAGCCCTGTTGAGGTAAGTTCTGTTCCACACAGATGCAAGGGGTCAGTCATGAGCTGCAGCTTCAGGTCTGAGGTTGTAACAAAATCCCAGCTTCCTGGGAACTCAAACATAAGGGCGGATACTGAGTCTGAAATTCACATCAGGTAGAAAAAAATAACAATGGAGAAATGTTTTCGCCATCAGAAAGTGCTTTCAAATAATTAACATGTCTCTTACTCGGGCAAAAATCAGGCTGGGCTTCAGCCTGAATAAAACACGACAGGATCCAAACTGAGAACTGAGCAGACAGTGGTACGTCTGTTGCAACACATCAGTGCAAGTCTTATATATCCTCTAAGCTTAACAAGTGCCACGACTTAAAAAGATAAATTGCATCTCTTTAAATTAAGCAAATGATCCTAACTGGCTCATCAAACCCAAATATTTGTCTGACAATAAAGACAATCATTTTGCACAAATTCAGCTGTTGGAAATACAATATTTACAGGATGGAGTACTGTTTTTCTGGGCTCTCACAGCACAGAGCTAAGAAAGTAGCACAAGTTTTGGTCAGTATTCCCTTGCCCTCATGTGATTCTTCTTTTAGACGTGGGAGCATGGGGGTCCTCAAACAAGAATGAATAGGGATTTAAAAGTCAGATTCCATGTAGATGACTCATATATCCCTATTCAGGCATCTCAGAACTTTACAGGCCAAGATCTCTCCAGGACATACAGAACAAAAATTCCACATGAAGCCATGTCTTCCCGAAAGATTTCTGAATCTTGTTTATAAGCCTCCAAGTGACAGAATACCTTTTCTTACCTGTTGATTAGCTTTGCTCAAAAGCACACATGAATTTTCTAATTTGAAGTTGTGCGGTACCCCAACTTGTTCCAGCATCTCCTCACCTTCCTCTGCTAAGTAAAGCAGCCTCCTTCCATCACACGTCCCTCCCCCATGCAGACACTCACAGGCCATGATCTCGTCGCTCCTTAACGGCTTTTGTAGATCTAGATGGAGCCTCTCTCAACTCTCACCATAAAGCCTGTTTCCGGAGCTAATGCAATTCTTGTTACTGTTATTCCAGGAAGGGTTTTGCTAATGCAGTACGTAAAAATAATACTACCTATCTTCCTGTGCTTGATATTTCTCTGCTTGCATGCACCAGGATTGCATTTGTTGCTTTATTTACAGCACCACGCCGTTTATATTCAGTGGGCTGTGTACAATCATTCCTCAGTTCTTGACAACATCACTGTTTGGCACAAGACGTTTGTTTACCTATTGTTTATATTCGATGTACATTCCTCCTTACTGGCCACATGACTTTGCATTTGACCTCGCTGTTTGAGCAAGACCTTCCTATCAAACAACCCAAGTCAGGCAGCACAACTGGCTCCTGATCTTCATTAATTCCAATTATATCCTGTTTGTGATCACTGCCACTTTTTACCTGAAGAGGTTATATATTTTATTATGAGAGACTGATAAAGATATGAAAAATACTGTGCCAAAATTAAAAAATAAAAAAAATCATTGGGAATCTGAAAATATCTACTGTGTGCTGTTATTTCACTGATAGTTATTTTCTAAAATAAGTGTTTTACTAGTATTTAGTCCAGTGAATATGGGTCACATTGATATTTTTAGTATTACTTTTCCTAATCACAGTGTCATCTAAGACAAAATAATGTGTATTTCAAAATCTCTTTTAACAATAGTTACTTCTATTGAACCGAATCTCTATAATTTCATTTAATTATGTCTTGATTTTAAAATAGTTCCTCTTCTTCCTTTTTGTTTGCAATTGTTTTTAGATTAGGGAATATATTTTTTTGAAGTTTTCATTGTATTATTGTCCAGTAACACAGTCTGCTTGCACTTACAAAATGAAATTACAGCGTGATCTTTTCCATCTAGAAAGCTATTATTTTCTAGGCTGCTGACCATCTCATTACGATCTGTAAAAACAAAGCCTGACGCAGAAATACCCCAAGCTGATTTCAATTATTTTTCTTCTTAGAAATCTATGTACAGCTTATAGAAACCCTGGGGATGATTCCCCAGCACTATCAAGTGATCGTCGGCATCTGCTCCCTCATCAGACATCAAGGATGTCTCCTTTCTCTGTACTACAGAAAGGTATGTTAAAGGAGATGATCTTTCTGCTCCCATTTCATTTGGAGGTTGGTAGTGGACACTTCACAGTAACAGGACCCCCTTCTCCAGGTAAGTTGCTGCTTGTAGATGGATCTCAAGGCATTTCAAGCTTTATCTGAGTGGTCAGTATTTGTCATGTCAGACTGCCTTTCACAGAGACTGCCCTTCCTCCTTCTCTCCCTCTTTCCCTCCCTCCCTCCTGTCTTGCCTGAACAGGCTGTAGCAGTGGTTTTAGCATCTCCATCATTTGGATCTCGTGGATGCTCAGTTATATCAATCATCTCACATGAAGGTTTCCAATTACCTTGACTCATTATCAGCAGAAAAGCTGGATAGTCTAATATTTCAAGTAACTGCCTGTGATGTTCTTCACTTCCAGCAAACCTGGCTTTAGCTGCTTGGCCCAGTCCCTCCCTCCTCAGCCAGGGAGGAAATAAAAGTGCTGCAGAGACCGCAGACTTGCAGACCCTATGGATGAGCGGCAGCTTATAAACACAGACAAGAGTCCTTGCCAGAACCGAACCCGGGGGTTTTGTGGGGGCAGAGCACTTCAAGGGGAATGAAAGCAGAGAACTCTCGCAGCTTACATGAAACGCAAATACAACCCAAGCCTGGATTTCATCCTTTCTCCCACGATACAGAAATCAGTCTCCTCGCCTCATCTCCCCATCGTGGGGCCGTTTTCCGCGGTGGCCGCCGGGTTGATTGCCAGCACCGCGCCACCACCTCATCCTCCTCGGACAGCGCTCTGCCGGTCCGGCCCCGAGCCCCCCGCCCCGATGTGCCGCCGCTGTTCCAGAACCACCCGCCGCGGACAGCGCGCGGCCGCTGCGCCCCCGGAGCCGCCCCGGCCCTGCGGTGCCGCCGCCCCCGCCCGCGGCGCCTTCAGCACCACCGAGCGCGGACAGCACCCGGCCAGGGGGCGCCGGAGGCGGCCCGGTGAGACGTGCTGCCCCCGATGCCTCCGTCGGAGCTCCTCTGGACCCCCGGGGAAATCCCCAGCCCCTCCCCGACCCCCTACCGCTGTCCCGGCGGGACTCACCGAACATCTGGATGTGGCCCTTGGTGATGGGATTGAAGGTGCCGCAGGACAGCAGGATAACGTGGGTCTTGGTGGTCTCCGTCATGGTCCCGGCCCGGCCCAGCCCCAGCCGCTTTTTGTGTCTCGGTGCGGCTGCGGCGGCGGGAGGGAAGGAGGGAGGGAGCGGGGCCGGGGCGGGAGAGAAGGCGGGGCCGTGGCTGCGGGAGCGGGGATGGAGCCGAGACCTCCCCCCGCCCCCGCCCGGGGCTGGCGCGGGCAGCCCGGGGTACCCAGAGCCCGCCGCCGGCACGGGGACACGCGAGGGTGCAAGCTGGCTTGCCCACGCACAGGTAACACGGGGATACAAGTGGACATGCGTTGCATCAGCTGCCCAAGGAACGGGGGCAGTGGGCAGGCACCCCCTGCATTCATCCGCACAAACTCGGTGTTTGGGTGCAGCCACGCGGAGTGCCTCCGTGGTCCTGCTCAAAGGCCCTGGAGATCCCCGCCCTTCTCTAGGGCTCCAAGGAGAAAACACCCTAGCGGGCACCAAACCAGCGGGCTCCCTTTCACCAGCTGAAGGAAGTGAAATTTCCATAGATGGGCCAAAAAACAGTCTTTACTGCAAGGTAAACTAACACGAGACCGACTGTTTTCATTTCTCATTTGTGTTCCTCAAGTTGTGGGCAGTTGCCTTCAGGCTGCCTTTAGTTGCTGCTTCTCCCCATTTCCCAAACAAAGCCTTTTCTCCCAGCAGGGAGTTGTTGGAGTTATTTGCTTCCACCCAGTTTTCCTTTCCCTTCCTCTATCTGTTAAATCCATTGCCCTCCTCTATCACACCCCTGAGCAGCATACAAGGCAGCACCCCTGGGGAAGAAACCCAAGAAGTCCCTGAGTTGCTCAGAGAAACTTTAAATCCTTCAGGTACAAATCTGGATTAGGTCAGCCGTTAGGTTAAGTGTGCACAGTGGCCCCTAACTCACATGAAAGGCTAAAAGTGCCCTGAAAATAATGGCATCACATTTGCAAGAAAGGCCAGGGAAGCAGAGCCACCTTCTTCCATTGGTTGTGTGGGGAGGACAGTGATAAAAAAATAAAAAATAATAAAAAAATTAAATGAAGAAATAACATCATCAGGAAAGACGTGGTGCACTTTCAGGTTGTCTCAGCAGTGGTGCTGTGCCTTCTCCCTAGCTCTGTAAGGACATCTGGTATTTCAGAGAACGGGGTGAGATTTGGAGGTTTGTGCTGGGCTCTTCTTTGTGCTGCACATCCTTGCTTGCCTCGAAAGGCAGTGTCACTGCTTCAGAGGAGTGGCTCTCTGCAGTTCAGTGCTGCACAGCTCTGCCTTTAAAACTACAGCCTTTAATTAGCATTTATCAGCCTCAGGGTGACAGCAGAAAAAGAGGGCATTCCTCAAGCCTCTCTTGGTCATACTTGTGTGCTCATGTGTGTGTGCTCATGTGCATCTGTCTTCATAAATCTTGTTCTCTTTTTTTTGGTTGAAGTTAGCCAACAGCTTCAAAAGTTATCTGTGAGACTGACGGATGGACACCCCTTCCTCAGAAACCAGGCTGAGGAATGGCATCGTGAGCTCTCTTTGCTGTGAGCTCTTTCGCACTGAAGCACTGATGAAACATCAGCGCCTTATTTGTTTGTTTGTTTGTTTGTGTGGGTCTTTTTTCCCCCAAAGATGATTTAGTGCTACATTGATTTTTTCCCCTTACTATTTAAAAAGTGAAGTGCCTGGATGTGGCAACCTCACACGCTCAGTCCCCTCTGGGTGGGAACGTGACTGCTGAATGAGGCACTGGAGGGGCACTGGGTGACCTGAATTCACAAGCTTTTGGCGCTGAACTAGGAGGTGGCTCTGCACAAGCTGCTTTCCACATTGCTCTCATTCTGTTGTGCATCCTCTCATAGGAAATAAGCTGAAGCACAGGCAAAACACTTGTAAAGCAATTTTTGGTTAATCTTAACTCTACTGCCACTATGTTTATGTAGGAAATGCTTGTTCAGAGATCTTTTCCCTCTAGCCTTCCATAGGAGGCACAACCTGCACCTGCAGGTGCTGCTGTTAGCTATAGAAATGGGGAAAGTGAAAAAATGTGCTTCTCTGAGGAGCGCAGGGTGGATGAGTGCTGGGTGGATGAGTGCCGGGTGGATGACAGATGCTGTACATCGGCTGTCACTTAGCAACGCTGCCGGTGCGGGAAGTGGGTGCTGTGATGCTGGCAAGCCATTGTGGTGGTCAGAGAGCCAGTGGCACAGCCTACCTGTACCCAGGGTGTACAGGAGGAGGCTCTTTCTTCCAATACAGAATATGTTGGCTTGGCAGGAGGTGGGGTGGGGGATGTTCTTTCATATTTTTTCCCACTGTCTTACATCTGAGCACTTTCTAGGGCATCAAACTGACTTTTGAAGATACCTCCTCAGGAAGGTCAGCCTGGGAACAGATTTCTCTCTTGCATCTATTCAGAAGCTGAGCACTGGCCACAGATGCAAACAGCTCCACTGGCATTTAGCATCTGTAATTCTGTCTGAGGTTACAGCTCAGCCATGCAGAATCAGTCTGTGTGGTTATGGTCTGATCTGGGCTGTGGTGGGGGTGGAGATGGAGACACTTGGTGTGACTCCCCACGAATGGCTTTTTTTTCCTTCCTTTCCAAGCCGGATTTAGCTTTTATTTGCTGTGAAAGGGCATATCTTTCCAGAATGCACAGCACATGTTCTCAGAGAATTACAAGTAAATCCATTAGATACTTTATGAATTATAAGGATTAAAAGGGATTTATTTAAGAAAAGCAGCATTTTGACTTTTTTTTTTTTCCTGTCCAGAATAGGAACAGGATGCCCAGAGAGGCTGTGGATGTCCCATCTCCGGAAGCATCCAAGGCCAGATGGATGGGATTCAGGGCAGCCTGCTCTAGATGATTTTTAAGGCCCCTTCTAGCCTAAGCCATTGTATGAAATGGAATAATGAAGACTTTACACACCTTTATAGACTTAAAAATTCTGAAGTTTTATGTATAGAGTCTGTTTGGAACATTGATATTGCAATTAGGAAAAGATGAGGCTTTTGTCACTAACCATTAAAACCCATGTCTGGGACAACAGCAAATACATTATAACTAATTGCTGAGAGGGACCAATACTAGGCAAAATAAGACTGCTTAAGTATCTTTACACTTGTTTCTTCCTTCAATTTTTTCAGTTGCTTCAAGTGCTAATTTCCTGCATTCATAATATTTAGATTCTAACAATCATTAAATTGACAGATGATCTGGGGTTTTATCATTCAGCTGTTGTGCACTGTACTCTCTGCTTCCCTTGATCCCTGTTTCCACACAGAGCAGCAGACAAACATGATGTCTCAGACATCCGCAAGTCAAGGTCTGATACTTGAGATGGAGAGTCAACCAGTGGCCACATCATACATGAAAATGGGAGAGTCCACATGCCCAAAGGGAGACTTTGTACTCCACAACGCTTCCAGGGTATTCCTGGACAATTAAAGAGGTCAGAGCTAATGAAGCAGGGTGGGATCAGGCTTTGGTTTGCATCCAACTCTCTGTTCTCAAATTACCTCGAGGAAATTTCTCAGGTTCCTCTGACTGCCTGTTAAATGGGAATGGCTGCTCACTCTTCTCTTAGAGCAGGTTATAGCAGTGCTCTGAGGATAAATGCATCAGAGGTCTTTGAAATGCTGACCCCCAGTGATAAGAGAGGCTGCTGGTGGATTCACATTTGGGATCGTGACCCTTACACTGGGGAGAAGCTTCGCTCCTTGGCATTTTGGCTGCCAAGGTATATTGCTGAGTCCTCGGGCTCTCTAGTCAATGATGCTCATCGGGGGGATCAAATCCTTCCCAATGCCATGTGATTAATAAAGTGCTAGACCATGATTATTGGCTCGTTGACGATAAAAATGTTGATATACGTTGATTTCTGTGAGAAATCTGCTTCTTTAAAGATAAAACTCATATCACAAATCTCTTAGAGTAAAACTAAGGAGAAAGACTTTTGACTCCCTCTTAAACAAAAGGAGATTATGCCCTTTGCTTTGTGCACTCAAATAGTTTGGAGTAGAGATTAATAAGAAAAACCAGGTCCACTTGCTCCTTGACACAATGAGTTGCACAAGACTTAGGGATCAGTTTTGCCCCATACAGCTCCCTCAGGTCTTTTGGGGCAGCTCTTGAATAGATTCAACTTGGACAAGACTAAACAAGACAGCCACTGAGTCAACACTGCCCCCTCCTTGCTTCTCCCCAGTGCACCCTGAGGGAATGCTTTGCAGCCTCCTGGTCCAGACCCATATGCTCTGGTGAAAGAGATGTTGCAGAAAACCAGAAGTTGCCACCCAGCATGTGCTACCTAGCTGAAATATTTCAAATTAAGCTTCTGTCTTTGAATCCACATGCAGAAACATAGTTCAGGGTAAAGCAGCTCTGAAAACTCCTTTTTGCACAGATACACACTGTTCTGCCCAGAAGCATGCACACAGTCACAATCAGGTGTTCCAGTAACACTGAGTAAGGCCCACTACAGTGATAAAGCTGGCTGGAAAAAAAAAGAAAAAAGAAAAAAAAATCAAATTAACCTTGCAGCCACCTTTTATTTTAAATAACAAATACAGATAGCTGCAAAGCATTGCTGCCATGGGGGACACAAAGCGGAGGATGTGTCTTAGTGCCATTTGCATTTTGGTGGCTGGGCTACAGCCATGCCTTACGGTTTCATTCTGCTTGAAAGGCAGCTCCTGGCAAGAGATCATCCCTGGGAAAAGAGGTGGAAAAGATTGTTTGGCCAAGGGTTAACAAGGGAAGGGGGCACAGCCCCTGGTGTGAGTGAAGTGAGTGAGTTAGTGGGAATGGAGATAACTGCCAGGATGATTGCAGGTCAGCTCCTTGGGAGCGGCGAGGCTCAAAGAGAGGCTGCAAACCTAGAACCATAAAATCGCAGGATCAAAACATGCAAGGTTTTGACTTTTGCTGCTGAAGGTGATTTAAGCCGTTCCGATGGCACCTTCCTGGTGCTGTGGTTTGTGGCATACGCTGGCAGGGAGAAGGACGAGTTCAAACATTGGGAGCGAGGGGCAATGTGAAGCACCAAGTGCTCCTGTTTCCAAAGCCCTGGCTGTACAAACTCCATCCTCCTGGGAGATGGGAGCAATCCCAGTTTGCCCAGTGCTGCCCAGTCTGCTCCTGCTTTGCAGCCGAGAGCCGCACAGAGCAGGGATGGAGGCAGAACTCCAGATGCTGCAGCGGGAGCTGCCCAGCCGTGATTGCTGTGAAACCCATCTCAGGAGGGATTTACTTTCAAAACACGACCTCACACTTTGTCCTTCGGGTCGGTTAGAACCACAGGACGCTTTGGGTTGGAGGGGAATTTAACAGACCATCCAGCCCCAACCCCTGCCGTGGGATTGGGTTGCCTGCTCGGCCTCAGGCACTGCAGAGATGGGGCACCCATGTATTGGGTTCCATATATGCGCAGGTATTTGGATGTGATGAGGTGCCCGGGGCGGCAGCGCACGGCTTCCCGCCCAAAGCCGTCCCGTCAGGAGACGCCTCGCCCGCTCGTGAAGAGACGGGGATCCCGCAGGGCGCTCCGCCCAGCACCGAGGCCCTCCCGGGGGATCGAGGAGCCCCGGGGCGGCGTGCGGTACCACAGGGCCGGGTCGCGGCGCGGGGCGGGAGGCGCGGGAAGCCCGGCCGTGTGGGGGGGGGCGGGAAGGCGCCTCGGTTGCCGTGGCGACGCCCAGCCGCCCCCCTAGGTTGCCATAGAGACGGGAGAGCCAATCGGCGGCCGCCGCTGCGGGTCGACGGGGGGGAAGGCGCGGGGGAAGGCTTTGCCGGTGGCGCCGCCGGAAGTGGCTGCGGGCCGGGCCCGGAAGCGCGGCCGGCGCGGCGGGAGGCTCTGGGCGGCGAGGGCCCGAGGACGGCTGGGCGGATCGGGCGCGGCCGGGCGGCGGCCCGAGGGCTGAGGCGGAGGTTCGCTGGGGCGGCCCGCGGGCGGCCGGAACGCGGAGCGGGGACGCGCGGCCCCTCCCT
>NW_024884733.1:2808200-2862797 GCF_019232065.1 Centrocercus urophasianus | reverse complement strand
CACCAAACAGAAGCAATTGATCTCTCTAGTAGCAAGTTTTTGCACCTTTTTCTTTTAACAGGCTTCCAGCCTGTGCTTGGCTTCTTCCTTCTTTCCAGTCACCTTATGAACAAAAGCTCTAAAATATCTATTATTAGCTCTCCTCTACTAGTTACTTACTTTCATATATATCTTAATAACACCCTAATTTCTTGCCTTTGCCCTCATGACTGAGTCTATGTCTGCCCTAAGTCTCTGCTCCATCCACGTGTGTCCTGCCCAAGTCACCTTTCTGCGTCACCAGGTATTTCTCAGTGCTCTGTGTCCTCCTCGTGGAGGTGGAGAACCTCATTGCCTGGCAGCATATAGGTAGCAGTCACCTCGTTCTGCTAACTGTTCCTCCAGCAGCATAACTCACCCTGTACTTTTTTTCCTGAGTGTTCTATGTTAGTAGAGTGCTTAATGCAACAGGACATGGATATATTACAAGTAGTGAATCGTCTCTTTGTCACCAAGGAGCTTATCTGCTTCATTTAAAAAAAAAAAAAAAAGGGGGGGGGGGGGAGGCAGGGAGAGGGGCAGGCACCCCACAAAACTTTCCAAGTGCTTTCTAGCCAGTGCTCTGCATGTTTTATCTCTGAAAAAGGTGTGTTTCAGTTCTGGGTAAGTTTGGGAGGTGGTTTCCTTAATTCTGCAAAATGTCTTTTCTATCCACAAAAGCAGTACTGTGTGTAGATCGAATTCTGATTTGCATGGAGCTGTTGAGAGTTGGTTTACAGCAACCCAGGCCATCAGGAGGATAGGGAATAGGGCCTCAGACTCTCATAGCTAGTTCTGTTAGTGCTTTTCCTTACAGAGGAAGGCATTCTCCTTCATACTTAGCACTGCAAGCTTTATTTGTATGTAACAGCGAAGGGATATGTAGACCTAAGTGTAGCTGTACAAAAGGTAGGTTAACAAACCATTGTGCTGAATAAAGATGTGGGGCAATTAGTCTCTGCTGAGGGATGGAAAAGTTTTGGGGAAGATCTTTGTATTTGAAGTTCAGGTGTGAGAGAGCTGAATTTCTAAGGTGACCACATAATGGTTGAATAACTTGTGAAGTAATGACTCTGCAAGAATTGGGAGACACTGAAAGAATGAGCAGGGAAGAAAGGGATTTTCAGCCAGACTGCCTTAACTCCTCCACCACCAGTCTCTTGCTTTTTCTCTCTGTGTACTATGTGTATATACGGATGCATATATATATATAAATCATGTTTGAAAATATTGTCCTTAAAAGATCATACCCAGGAGTACAAGAGCTGGGAAACAGCTGAGACTGCTGCAGAAGTGTTGCAGAAAGAACAAAGCAGGTCAGACTCAGCATCTCCAGTGTTTCTACAGTTGTGAGGAATCCTTTTTTTTTTTAAGTCATCTTTCTATACTGCGCGATAGTATTGGAGCTTTTCCTTTCCTATTCTTTGTATCCTTTTCAAGGTCACCTTTCAAGAGTGAGTACATGGTTGCTTTCTCCCCCATCTCAGTTAAGTTCCCTGGTTGCTCCTCTGGGGTTCTTTGTCTGAGTCACTTCACAAAGATCTGCACTGGATCTGGTCAGAGGAGTATAAATTTCAGGAAGTTCCTCCAGGGATCTCAGAAGAGAGGCTCTGTTTGGGTTAATGTGTTCTGGGCCTGTTGTGTCTGATCTGACTGAAAAATTTGGGCTGTTTCTTTTGTTCTACTTTGGGAATCTTAAAGTACATTCCTTAAATCAAACTGAGCTTGTAGGACAGCCTTACACTAAACATTTCATGTATCCTGCTAGGTACAAAGGCTCTGGTAAGCAAACTATCACTACAGGTAGAATTTCTGTTGTAATGCCACCAAAAATGAGCGCTTCCTTTCTTTTCATAAGACAGAATTGAGCTGAAGATCACCTGGTTCACTTGTGTTTACTATAAAGACGTGGTCTTTGTTGCCAATTTTATAGACACTGTGTGGTTTTTATACGGTCAGAATGCAGTTACCTTGGATTTAAAAAGTGTGCTTGTTTGACTGAGATAAGGCCATCTCGATTGCATTTTACAAAGATGTGAATTCCAGTTAATAGTTGAATGTGGCATTATCCTGGTGAATTGTGGCTTTTAGAGCAATGTAAATGTAACATAAAAAATGCCTGAATTACAGGGCTGGAACAAATGCTTAGAAATTCTGGTGCTGACAAACCAGTAGGTAGCTTCCTGATGTGTTATGATGAGGCCATAACCAACTTCATTAAAGGTTTGACTGCTTTAATAATTTAAATTGTGACTCTCTTCTCAAAGACTCATCAGTAGCTCCATTAACTTTTGCATCGGCTGTCTCTTCACGGTGGCTCCTTTGCTGTCTGCCAGTCCATGACGCGCCTCTTGCAAAGTTTCTTCACTTTTAAATGAAGGAGGGCAGGAGCAGAGGTAATTTAATGCTGCAATCTTTGCTTGTGAGCATGTTCTGGTACCCGTTCCTGATTAGGATGCTGTAGAATTGATGTTTGTCAATGCCTGACAAGCATAAACAGTGCTACTTGAAGCTCAGAATGAACTCCATCAAAACAAGCACAGTCAGTTAGTTACCTATCTTGAGAGCACACGGAGGAAGAAGTGCACGTAATGTCAGTGTTAGCAGTCTAGCAATGTGTGACTGCAGTGTTCTGCCTGGAGTGCACAGTGCCCCTGGCACTGGAGGTGACCTCAGGGTGTCCCTGTCCAGCCTCCTGCTCCGGTATCACACCAGCTTGTTCAGCACTTCAGCCAGGTCTCGGCAGCCTCTAATGTCAGAAGCAGCCTTTGCTGTTCTGCTGCTTTACTGCTGTTGTGTTAGAAAAAATCTCATTGCATTCAGTTGGGACCTCATGTATTTTAACTTGCACTGATATTCCTGCCACGTGCTGCAGCCAGGAGCCCCCAGAGCCCTGCTGCTGGATGAGCACTGTGGCCTGACTGCCTCAGGGTCTCACAGACCTCCCTGCTGTTGCTCTGCAGTCCTCAGTGATTTGTCTTCGTGTCCAATCAGTCTTGGAAAGTTTTCCCTGTGGCTTTTTAATGTTCTGCGATGATTAATGGTACTTTCATGCATTGTTTACTTTTGGATTTTAAACAGGGGAGAAGTAGCAGAGGGGTCAGAAAACTGCATTGGCCTTTCAGAAGGCACCTTTTAGCACACTGTTTTCTCTGGGGGAAGATAAAGGCAAAATTTCCCCCTCCTTTTTTTTTCTGGCTTGTTCTCTAAGCAAGCTGCTTCTAGTATTTGTAAGTAGAATTACCACCAATGTTTATTATGAGCAATGCTTTTCAAGGGAGAAGGTGGTGATTTAAAATGGCAAGTAATTTTGGTGGTGATTGCTGTTTGCTGCATATCTACAAACATTGTAGTGACCTACGAAGTAAAAAAGTTACAATAAAAAAGAGTGTAAAGCGATTTCCCCAGAGGGGATTTGGATTATTGAGCATCCTTCTGCCACCCAGGGGCAGCTTGTGTGAAGGTCACATCATCTGGTAGCTATTCCCACTGTGTTTTGCCCATGATCTGTAGGAACTTGAGTGAATGTCCTGCTTGTCATTTGTCATTTCTCTTTCTCAAATGGTTTTGCCAGGGTTTATCTGCAGAGGGGTGGAATCCCATGAGGACTTGAAGGCACAAGCAGTTCAGGAGGTGGTGGGCCCATTTCTTCTGGAGTGGCTGGCAGGAGGGTGGCTGTGTGCTGCAGGTGTGGGGAGAGTGCTGAAACAATCAGAACTTGGCCTTTCTTCCTTCATGCCTGGTAGAAGTCCGGCATCTGGAGAACTGCTGACAGCAGGCTCCTCTCCTCCTTTCACCCTCTCCCCTCAGTACTGGTTTGATGGTGTGTGCTCTTTGGTGTCCAGTGAACTGCTTTTGTTTTGTGTTTTTACCTCTGGGTAGCTGTACATGAGTAGCTTCTGCATCCTGTTGGTTATTACCACACATGCTGGCGAAAGGGATGAGGTTGTGTGCAGCAGGAACGAGGTGCTAAGGGCAGGGTGGGACTGCAGCTTCTAATGATACCAGTGCTCATTCTCTTTAAGCAGTCACTGACCTATAGCCCTGGAAACTAATGCCCTGGTTCCTATGAAGTGTGAAGCACACATGCCCTGCCTGGCTGGTATCACTGTCACAAACAGCACCCCAATTTTCTGTCCAGGTTGAGCAGCCTTTTTGCTGCACAACACAGCTTATCACAGATGCTGTTACTGCACTGTGCTGGAGGTTACTTGCAAAGCAGTGTTCCAGTGACCTAGAAGTGCAAGTTAGTGTAAGTAAAGCTACAGCTGTATTTATTTATTCGTTTTTGATTGTAGAGGTGATTCTTGCAGCAGTTGGTTCTTGTTCTAACCTGCATATTCATGCACGGTTTGATCTATACTGAAAAGGAGAGGGTTGTGTTGTGGCAGTGAAGGCAGGTGATGCTTCCCTGAAGTGTTGGTGGGGCCACTTGCTCTGCACAAAGCACTTTCAGCAGGCTGCCCTTTCCCTGAATACAGGCTTTCAGAGGCTTTTTGATGCTTTTCTTCATTCCAGTGCACGGTAAGAAGACGCACATGCCCACTAATTTCTTGTATGATGAATGCTTAGCTATTTTATGTGATGGAGGAGAGGTTTCTGTAGTGGAGCAGCTGGTTTTGCTGGATGAGGAGCACTGCTTTTGGGTCTTCATGGTAGCTGCGAAGATCTGCGTATGGGAGCAGACTCGTACGTAAGGAGTGGTGGAACAGCTGAGGAATATAGCTGTAGGTAAGGAGTGTATGCGAGAGGATGTCAGGTACTGTTTTCCTTGCTGTGAACTGGAGGCTTGTCTTCATCTCACTTGAAAACCATAATGAGTCTTTCAGGCAACAGGGAAACAGAAACACGGATCTATTTCCTTAAAACCATTAGTAGAACTGCATAGTTTGGTCGTGTACTTTTAATGTATTACTAGGGAGGTCACAGGCTTTAACAGCACTTACTAAAATGTGTTTGTTACTCTGTGCTGGGAGGGCTGAGGGGAATGGCACCTGAACTATTTGTTCATCTCCCTGCAGTGAGCAGGAGTGGAGGGCTAGCCGAGTGCCCGTAGGGTGCAGGGGATGTGGGGCTGCCCCTTGGGTTGCAGTTTGTGCAGCAGGGAGGATTGGTGGTTTTTCTGTTTATGCCTCTCAAGTATTCAGTCCATGGCTTCTTTATGTTAATGTGGCTTCTTTGCCTGCTCCTGCCTTTAGGTCCTGTTCCTGGGCTTGCTTGGGCACTGCTGCTCTTCCTTCTGTTCCCAGGAACAGTTCTGATCATAAGCTCAGGGACTTCCTAAACAACCAAATAAGGGGGAAATGGCTTAAGCAGTGTTTTGATACTGCGTATTCCAATTCCTCCAAGCTATATCTGCAGCTGCCTTTTCAGATCAATGTAATGCGGTGAGTTGAGATGGAATAAGAGCTTTTTGAGTAACGTTAGGCCTGCTTTCTTTTCTTTCTGTATTCCAGTAGGACTTTTCTTGAATTATTCACCCTGGCTGCTGTACCCAAGGGATTATTGTAAGAAACCAGAAAGCTGAGGATTTTCTTGGGATTGCTACACTGCCGTGGGCAACCTACTGAATTTCACTGATGGGACTCAGATCAGAGATACCTTTGAGGTACTTAGGAGTCCTGCTAGAGTTAATTGCCTCTTCTTCTTTTAGGGCAAAAAAAAAAAAAAAAAAGTATGTTTCTGAAAATACTATGTCTCTAATACATCAACAGTCTAGTTCTCATATTTTAATTTCAGTGTTGTGGCAAGTATCTTCTGGTGCTCAGCCCTATTGAACGCATCTTTGCTTCATCAAATATTGGTATGTGTAAGTTGGTTCAGTCTATTCAACCCCCCCCATCCCTGAAGTGTCTGTTTTGAGCAGTCTGGCCCCACTCATGATGTGGCTGCATTGTCTCAGAAGGCTGCTCTCTAGCTGTTAGAAAATGAGAAGCTCATTCTGAATTCCACTGAAACCTCTAGGGCTAATTCTGCCAAATGAACTTGGGGAAAATGTCTTGAATTTACAGAACTGTGTGCAGAGAGGAGATTATTCATCTGGATACAACAAAACATACCTTTTGGCCATCGAGAGGCTTCCATCAAGACTCGCTTTGGTTTTTCTTACTGCCTTGATTTAATGAGGCCTTGACATCTGTTTCTGTCCAACCAGACTACTGCTAAGGGCAGCCAGTTGCAGAGGCTCCCTGTGTTCTCGTGTAATTCACATGACAGTCTGATTTCCCTACAGCTGATGGTGAGGAGCAGAAGGGAATGGATGTGTATTGATTCAGCTGGGGAAAACCATCTTTAAGCCTTTTTTCATAATTTGAGAAATTCTGCCTCTGTTTTGGGTTGCAGTGAAAGGCTCCTGGAATTTGCTTTGCCATGTCCTGTCTTGGTCTCCCTGTGAGTTGAGGAAAGCGTGTGGGTATTGCTGTGTGTCAGACAGCTGTGACCATGTGATGTTACCAATCTTTTTTTAAACCAGGGTTTCCTGTCACCAGCAAGGAACCTTTGACAGACTCCAGCTTTGGTTCCTTCTGCAGCTGGTGTTTTTGGCAGTGCTCTTGAGCATTTAAACTCCTAATTGGAGTGCACTTGAGCCATTGAGAGGGGTCTTCAGGGTACTTTCCGGACCAGCCTTGTGATAACTAAAAATAGAAATGTCAACCTTGTCTATGAAGAGGGGGAGATGTCACCAAACTTCTTCTGGATATCGACTAGATGCTGCTGGTCTGAAGCACTGGAAGTACTTGTAAGTAGATGACAATGCAGTGACAGAACTCCTAAGGAGAAATCTTGATGCAGACAGCTGTTCCCCAGGAATAACAAACACAGAAAGCATGATCAAATCTGATTTGTGTGAATGGCAATAGGAATAGTCTCTAAAGAATTTTTCACACTTAAATACATATACATACACTTGTGTTTTGTTTTACATTGAACTATGCAAACCGTAACTGCTCTTTGAGCTTCAACATCCAGCTACAGCTGCTAGCAAAGCAGAGGAACTGTGATCCAGTATGGGTAAAAATGAGATTCAAGAAAGTCTGTTTTTCTGTGTGAGTTAATGATTATGAACGAAATGATTGTAAGATACTAGGTAAGTGTGTAATAAAAATCCTGAGGGTGTTTTAGTTTGCCTTAACATCAATAAAAATTAAGGTGAACCTGTATGTAAGATCTCTAGCTAGAGAAGAAGTGATGAGTGCCTAATACAGGTCGTAATATTTATTTGAATTAAGACAGAAGACCTTAATTTGGGAACATTGCTCATAGAGTACATTGGAACTCCTGATAGTTCTTCCACCCTGGGCTTTGGACAAAGGCAGTTGTGAGGAATTGCAGCTTTCTGTGTGTGCTGAAGCACACGACTTCCAGTTATTGATCTGAAAAACTGCAGCAGCCTCTGAAACTCGGAACTGTCTCCAAAGGTATGTTCAGTGTTTTTCTCACTCGCTGATGCTGTTTGGGCAGCTACTGACCGTTCTGAGGGTTTCCATCCTAGGCTGCCAGGTAGAAGTGTGTGCTGAAAGTGTACTCAGTGTCCATAGGTAACATGACATTGTGTAGGGTCTAGAGGAGGCCACAAAGATGATCGGGGGCTGCAGCACCTTCCCTATGAAGACAGGCTGAGGGAGCTGGGCTTGTTCAGCCTGGAGAAGAGAAGGCTGCAGGGAGACCTCATTGTAGCCTTCAGTATCTAAAGGGAGCCTACAGACAGGAGGGGAGTCAACTTGTTGAAAGGGTTGATAACTGCAGGACAAGGGGAAATGTTTTGAAGTTGAGGGAGGGAAGATTTAGTTTGGATGTCAGGGGGAAGTTCTTTACTATGAGTGGTGAGGTGCTGGAACAGCTGCCCAGAGAGGCTGTGGATGCCCCGTCCATCCCTGGAGGTGTTCAAGGCCAGGTTGGATGGGGGCCTGGGCAGCCTGGGCTGGTATGAAATGTGGAGGTTGGTGGCCCTGCACGTGGCAGGGGGTTGGAGATTCGTGATCCTCGAGGTCCCTTCCAGCTCTGCCCCTTCTGTGACTCTGTGTATTTAGAGTTCTGAGATACTGTTTCAAAATCAGGTAAATCTGTGCACTTTGCATTAAAGAAAGTTTTACAAAGTATACGTTAGATAGTGTATAACTGTTTCTGCTAACCTCTTAAATAACTGAAGGACTGCAAAGGTAGAAGCTGCCATGTTGGATTCCTGCTTTTCAGCTGTGCCCAGGGGAATCTTGTGTTTAAAGAAGAGCTCAGAGCCTTTAAGGATTTAGCTTCATATCTGTATGGCTGAAAGCACTGTTGCACATATGGATTTCAGATTTTGAGGTTAAAGCAGCATGATACATGTTGGTTTCCACTCTTTGTTGTCAAATGCTGAAACACAGCACTAAAACTATTCTGTTTTCAAATTTGTTTTGGATGTGCTAGAATTATATACAAAACACTTGTACAACGACAAGGTCAAAGCTATTGTGATTGCAGAGCTGAGGTGGTGTGTGAGGGAGGAGTTCCAGCCTTGGTGATCCTTAGTGTCAAGAATCCTTAATTACACATGTGGTTCTGCAGGAAAGGTACTTCACCTTCTGGCATCCTTTCTGTTTGTTCTTCAGGCTGGATGTCTTATTTCAGGAACCTTTTCCTCAGCAGCTGTAGATGAAGTGAATGCAATGAGCAGGGCTGCTCTGTGTGAACTGCCCGAGGACAGAATCCTTTATAGCTCTGTATCTGAGGTATTGAGATGTAAATTTGAAATACAAAGATTTTTATAGAAACGTTCAATCCCCAAAAGCAGGATTAACCTTGGAGGTTATAAATTTGCTCAAAAGCTTGCTCCTAGCCAATTCATTAATTTTTAAAGCAGGAAAGGTGAGTTACTGGTTAACTGGCAGCAGCTGTGGGAGCACGGTGGCAGTATGGCTCGAAGGTGGTCTGGAGCTGTGGGCCCAGCTGGCCTTGCTGAGAGAGCTGTGTCACTTGGGTTGGGGGCACACCCCTTGGTTCTCCTTGGGACCCAATTTTTTGTGCTCAATTTGTGCCCCGAGCTGCAAGCTGCATCCTTGTAGCAGATCATCTGTTCTGCTTCGTTCCCAATCTAGTAAAACGCTATCAGATCTGAGCTGGTAGAGTTGGTTTCCCTCCCAGCTGAACACAGCGGTTATTATGTGAGCAAGGAACCTGCACTTTTTGGTGGTGGGCTCTGGGCTTTTGCAATGGACAGCCCAGCTGGTTGGGGGGATGGATCTCAGATGTCTCAGTGTACAGAGCAGGGAGAGCTTAAGGTTGGACACACAGCTGTGGCTGCTGAATGGTGGCAGGTTTCTCGATGGGAAAGTTGTTCCATCTGCTGTGTGTTACTGAAACACACTGGGGAACTGCTGCTGGTGCTCCTGTAAAGTGTTGGCAGTGATGCACTTTTAGTACCCATTAATTTCATAAATGGCTGATAGAATTCTCCCTGATTGGTGTTCAGTCTTTATGCCATTTCTTAGCTTTCGGAGTGCTGTTTGCTTTTACCTTCAAGACAGAGGTTCAAAAATAATATCTGAGATGCAGCTTCCAATGAGAATCATCTTCAGATGTAATATGAATGTGACTTGTCATAGCTTGTGTAAGCCATGCCGTGTGCCTTCATGCTGGCAGTTGTCTTAATTTTCATTACAGGCTATTTTAAAACTTATGCAGATATTGCATATTTGTGTGGATATCTTTTATTTCTACTATCACGTAACTGTGAGTTAACAATACAAATGAGACTGGGCAAAAATTTGCTGTGTACGATAGTCGAGTTGCTACAGTGAGTAACTTCCATGCCAATAGTTCTGCTTTAAGCCATACATTTTTGGAGGTCTTGAGTGTAGGAGCATCAAACCCAGTGCTTGGAGAGTGCTTGTTAGAGCAGTGAGTGCTGCAGTACCTGTTGTGGCCTGGCCTAATAGGATCGTAGGGATAATACAGTTGCTTCAGGGCAGCCACCCTCTGTATGAAGGGGGGAAAATTTCTGGTGACCTGCTGATCTTTGTGCTTTTCTTTCTTCTCCTCAGCCATAAGCAATATCTATATAGAGGTTAGTTTTCTCCTGTATGTCTCCAGTAGAATGATATTCCAGGCAGCTAATAGGTCCAGAAACTACTGATACAAAACTCAGCTGAGCTTAACAAGCACTAGTCTTAATGCTGCTTGCTTATTCTTTGAGGAGGGATGGAGGCTTTTCCCTCCCATGAAGATTAAATAGAAGAGCAAGCCCATATGGAGTTCCCTTAGAGTAGCATTTGCTTCGAGGACACCTTTTTCAAATCTGAAGGCAAAGGAAGTTTTAAGAGACTTCCATGAAGCTGGAGAGGAAAAAATTGAGTCTGAATGATGCTGACTGAAGATGCCTCGGCTATTATCCAGAGATGAGGACTGTCAGTTCTGATCATATTTGGGGAAAGAGCTGCTTTTGGTGGCTGCTTTTTGAAGGTAATTATTATGACTTGCTTCTAATAGAGCTAGACTAGGAGGAAGGGGGGGAGATGAAGAGGAAGAAGTAAAAAATAGTAAAACTCCAATTCTGTCCACTTTCTCACCCTGCCATCTGGCTGAGGTGGGAGCAGAAAGGTCATGGAGCAGGATTCCCTGTGGAGGGGCTTTGGATGCAGATGGTGCCCGCCTTGCTTTCTGCTTGCAGAATTGCTGGTTTTCTTTTTCTTTGCTTTCAGAGTTGCACTGCTGCTGGATTAATTGACTGCATGGCTTTGATCTCCAGCTACAACCTCATAAAGCCACTGGTCAGAAAATCAGCTGCACCCTGACTTCAGAGGCAACAAGCTTTGAACTCATTAGCATGTGTAAAAATGACAGTAAGATGTTGGCTGATGGGTTTTTTCCAGGAAAATCATTGCTAAATGCACAAAGGCTGTGCATTCAGGGCAGAAGGTGTGTGGTGTGTTTGAGTGGATGACTCAGCCTGAAGATCTCTTGCTGGTCAGTGAGAGCTGACATCACCAAGACCTGCTGGTCCCACAGCAGGCAGCTCCAGCCCTTCTTTAAACTTGTGGATGCTTAAGTGAAGTGGCAACGCTGGCAAGTTTGGAACAGTAAAGATTTCATCAGTAAAAACAAAGCTGCTTTAAGAGAAGTTATATATTGCATGCATGAACAAGTAAAATTATACACATAAGAAACTTAAACTCCATAAAGCAGTCTCAAAAGATTGCTAATAAGGCTTACTACTCTAGCAAGCGTTGTTGGCTACTCTTAGGAATGGGAAGTGCTTATTTCACATAAAACCATCAGCCATGTTGTACAGTGACTTCTGCTCAGCACTGAATAGCACGTGTGAGTGCTCTCCTGGTTGCAGTGTTTAGGGGCTTCAGAGAAAGCCTCCTTCTCCCTATGCCTGCAGCAGAATGTTGTTTAAGCAGTGCCTGTGGTGCCCATGTTTCCAGGTGCCTTCCCCTGGATAAGCTCAGGTATACTTCTGGAAAACACAAATCTCAGGTACATTGCAGATTTTTGTTCAAGTTAACTTTTGTTTGGAGGAAAATCTAATAGTGGTTGCTGGGTGTTGCGTTGGAGTTCCTTCTGGGTGTGAGCATTTCCACCTATTGGAAGGTTAAGCATTTGGTAACAGCATGTTTTGAGGGTGTTGAGTGTACTTTGTTTAGTTTCCTATCATAGAAAATTGACCTTTTCTACCCCAAATGAATAATTTCCTCCACTTATTTTCCGACTCTTTCAGAAGGAGGAGAGCTTTCTGGCAGCGCCCACATCTGGACAGCTCTAGGCAGCCCTGTCCTTCAGTGAAGCTTCCACATGGGTTGTGCATCTCTGCTCAGGTTTGAAAGGCTGTGGGCACCTCTTGCTGCTGAGCAATTTCTGCCCCTGCCTCTGGGGAGGGGAAGCGCAGGAGTATGAATTCATCCTGGGAGTGAAACTACACAGATCATTCAACACAGTTTTGAGTGGTAGAGCATTCACAGAATGAGCAATTGGGGTCACATTGCTCTTACATACCCAGCTACCCGTTTTAGTGTTGAAAATCATCAATTCCTTGTCAGCGTGTGGCTGGGATTTGATAAAGGAACTGAAATAGCTGCTGGTGTTTTGAGACTGCTGGGGAAAAGCGAATGGAGTTCCCCTCCAGGCATGGTGGAAAGCAGTGTGTTGTGCTGTGTTTCTATGAGGTCAGGGTTTTTTGTGGGTGTTGTAAGATGTGTCATGCCATCGCAGATCTTTCCTGGCTCTTTCTCACTGTGTAAATGAAGGAGTGTGTCCTTTAGATGTTAAACTAGTTTACTTTGAATGGGAAGTTATTGTATTTGAGCTTCAAGCTCAACTAAAACACAGAACTGAATATGTATTTGATTAGGAAACTTAACAGGGTAGCTATCACAGTATACCAAGCTATACGTCCTAACAAAGGTGCTAGGAATATGGTATTTGATGAGCTATGGTTTGTTAGTCCAGAGTCAAAAAAGCAGAAACTGGTTGGGTAGATGGACTTGAAGGCTGAACTGCTGAGGCAAACCAGACAGGGAGCTACTTGAGAATGGTATTAAAATGATAAAATGTGAGTGAGATGCACCAAGCTTGCTGGCAGGCAACACATTTTTGCAGCAGAGTGAGTCATTCTGATGCAATATTAGCTGGTTCAAAAATATAGGGACAAAAACCTTTATTACCAAATGCCCAATGATATTTGTAAATGCCAATTTATGTACATTTGTACTGCAAGAAACTTCTGCAGGTGTCAGTAAGCCCTGGTGTGTACCCGCTCCAGGCACCAGCAAACACTTCAGTAAAGGCTCCTGTGGGAGCCAGCAATGCTTTTCTCTCAAACAGCAATACTTTGCCAGTGGTGCAGAGCAGGTTTGGAGCCATTGTGCTTTCTTAGCCTGTGCCACTGTCTCTGCTGCAGTTGGAGCTGTTTTATTTACAGGTTGTCCTTAGGAGCGGCGCGCTGGTGTGAGACCTGCCTCATTCCTTTGGTCTCAAGGAAATGTTGAAGTAATCCAATGCTTTTTATTATAAAAATGTAGTGATAATCTCTTTAGTGTATTGTGCTGCGAGCTTATCAAATAAGCAAGGCAGATTGCCTTACAGCTAGTGATGAGATTAGTATGACAGGTACTTGTCCTGGGAGCTTGTGAGGATGGCTGTACAAATCAGAGCTAAGCGTTTTTTGATGGAGGGAATTCAGGCAAAAATGTTCTTCCGTAGCATTGTCAAGGAGGAGTTGCACAGAAATATGGAAGGTTGAAGTGTAAGTGCCTAACTTCACAGTCAGAGCAGGGCCAGTTCCAGACACTGGTGATGCTCTTGCAGAGTGCCTTTCAGTAATTGCATTCATTTGGCTGAGGCTCTTTTAGTCTAAACTCTCCAGGAAACAGGTCTTCAAAGCTTTCTGGGGAAAGAAGAGGTTTTATAATGGTGCTGCTTGTGTTTCCCTCTTACAGAGCTGGTACTTAATATAGTAGGAGGTAGTTCTACCCCTGTGAGTTTTGGAGGAGCAGTTCTTGGGCAGGAGGAGAATTTGAGGATGGCGTTTGCTGGGCAATGCCCTGTGTCCTGCTTGGGCTGAGCTTCTGTAGGACTCATGGCTCAGCTCAAAGGGAAAGGCTTACAAAACTGCCAGGTGTGTAAAGGGCAAGCCAAACTGTACTGGCTTGGCTGTTTAAAAACAAGTCAGCTTCTCTTCTGAGCAGTTACATTTCAAACACCCAAGTCGTGGCACTGCAGGATTTGCTCAGCTCTGTGCTTTTTAGGACTCGTGGGTCCTTCATCAGCTGTGGGCTGATGAATGCTCCTTCCCTTTGCACTGTCTCGGGCTGGGAGAAATGCTCATTGGCTCTCAGCTTCTCACTGTACAGTTTCCAAACTTTTCCACCAGCATTTATGTGTGGTCTCATCTGCCAGCACTTACTACTGTCAATAGATTAAAAAAAAAAAAAAAATCTTGGAAGAAATAAACTACAAATGTTATGAAAAACCTAGGATAGGTTAAACTTGAGAAAAATGGGTGAGGAAGGTACAGTTTTACTTCTGTTAGGATATTCTACGTTTAAGTACAGCCCTGGGAGTATCCCGTTGCTCCCTGGCAGGTGTGTTGGTTCCCAGTGACCAGAATGAGTGGTTGGACACATTTCTGCAGTTAGTACAGTCAGAAAGCCTTGTGAAGGGGCTTGCCAGCGTGCACCTTGCCTGTGGAGTGCTGGCATCAGCCTGATACCTTTAATACTGATGTGAGTCTCAGAAGCTTTGCTCTTGTATGTGGCCAGGACGTGGAACTGACTGTAGTGGGTCACCCATAGAAGCCATTCTTTCTTGATGCTCTTCAGCCAGCCTTTCTTTGAACAGTCATTCTTGCCATGACTTTGGTGAGGCAGTGCAAGGGGAAATACCTGGGGAAGCCACAGTTCTTGCGGTGTCTCTTCATAAGGAAGGCTGGTAGGGTGTGCAGAGGTGTGGGAAGGCTGCAGCAAGGTGCTGACAGGCACTGGTGGCAGTCTTCAGTGCTCTGGAAGCATTTCACGTGTGGTGACTTAAGAGTGAATTTCACATTCCCAGTTACAGGTAAGCAAGTGCCGTTTGTATGCCAAGCCACTGCTGCCAGGCAAACCTTACAGTGCTGTGTAATATTCTTTAGTTCTTAGTTTTTTTCTGAAATAGACTTAATCTAAGCAGGGAAAGTTGAACAATTTACTTTTATTATGGTGTGGAAGTATAAGAAAATATCGATAAACAGCAATAACTCAAATCTATAACTCAGGTAGTAAGCTGGATGGCAGTTTAGTTTGTAGGCACCCTCTCGGGAGCTGGCCCTGTTTTCTATGCTCACAGTTGTATGAATGTGGTTTAGCATAATTTGATCAGTGTCTTTCTAATTTATTGTTTGATCACTTTCTTACAGGCAGGCAGAAGTCCTGAAGGCTGACATGACAGGTAATTGCCTTTGTTATGTAGCAGATCTAGCTAATACTGTTTGCTTATTGTTTGTCTTTCTTTCCTGTGCTCCTTGTGCTTACGTTCGTGAGAATGCAGCATTATGTTAAAAGGTTGTTCTCTGCATGTGAATAAATATCAATATAATCTTAGCAACTATGCTAGTCTCTTCTATATCTGAAATATATGTTTTCTTAAAGCTGAATGTGAGTGTGTTAAAAAGCATTTGGAAACAGATCATGTTCCTATTACTCTCCCTTTTGGGGATGAGAAAGAAACTTCTGTCCAGGCTGTCACAGGAACTGCTGCACTTTGGGTTAGCAGGGGATAGGATCTTGCTGGTTTACAGAAAACTGGGTGGTGGAAATGTTGATCCCAACACTACCACGTGTGTTACAACATGCTACAAGCTGACTTTTAAACTTTGATTATTTATGGAAAATGAGAGTGTTTATATTAATGTCTCAACCACTAGAATGATGAACCCATGCCTGCATAACAAATGCTCAGCCGAGATTAGTGTCTTGGTGTAGCACATGCAGCAGGTTGGTGGGGTCCCTGTAGGAACATCCTGACTGTTCAGATCCATCTAGCCAGCAGAAGTGGCTGCCCCATTAGCAGAGTGTCTTCCTTGGGGCAGCGTGTGTCTCGTGTGCTTCAGCAGCCCCAGCCCAGGTGATTTTACAAGGCTTGGGCAGCTATACTGTGTAATCTGTGATAGCAAGGGACTGTGTTTGCACTCACCTCAAATGACGTAGAGCAGATGGCAGCAAAGTGTTTAGAAACTGGCAAGGACACAGCCATACTTCCCGGTGGTGTTCTCCTAAACAGCATTAGCTCACGGACTCTCCTGCTTGCTTGCACTTGATGGATTTCTTTTCTATTAAGTTTTTCAGCCTCCTCTGGATTTTTAAAATTCATCTAGTGACAAGAAGTTCTGCAACATAATGGCTTATGGAGAGTCACCCCTTTTTGTTTCTCCAAGTTTTCTGCCACTGACTTTGCTAATCTCTAGTTACTTTATTATAGGATAAGTTAATCCCCGGTCCCTCTGTGGTTTTTGTATTTCAGAGTTCTCACGAATCTGTGAGACAAGTGGGTGTTTGGCATCTTGTGTTGTTATAGTGAATAATCAATATAATTTGAGTATTTAAAAACTATTGTCTACTTTTACTTTTTGTTGCTCAGATTCAAAGCTGGGTCCAGCGGAAGTCTGGACTTCCAGACAAGCTCTACAGGACTTATATCAGAAAATGCTCGTGACTGATTTGGAGTATGCTTTAGATAAAAAAGTGGAGCAGGACCTGTAAGTACACATCAATAAATCAGTGTGTGTGTAATGTGTGCTGATGAGCAGGAAACCCCAGTGCTTACAGAAAAGTGATTTGTTTCCTATGAAATGATTGCCTTATTTCCTTTAAAGTGAGAGCTGTGTTGGGGTGGAAAGTGAGAATTCACTGTGGATTAGATTGAGAGAGTTCTACAGATGAGTATTCTACTTCTGTCAGTTAGCAGCAACCGTGTCATGCAGGATTGAGTTTTGGTAAGCAAGGTGAAAGAAAGGAGGAGAGAAGGAAGGGAACGTTAGCTATGCAGTATCAGGATTGATTTCTGTGGTATTGAGAGGAGGGGAAAGATGATTCTTCCTGATTTAATATTTCTACCCTGAATGATGTCTGAATTTATTGCACTTCATTTTCACGTTTAACGCTATATAATTAAACAGGTCTTTCCTATTTCTTGGTGTAAGATGCTTTCAAAATAAAAAGGAAAGGATTTCTTTTGTTTTCAGTTGGAATCATGCCTTTAAAAATCAGATCACAACGCTACAGGGTCAAGCGAAAAATAGAGCAAATCCAAATCGCAGCGAAGTTCAGGCAAACCTTTCTCTGTTCTTGGAGGCAGCTAGTGGCTTCTACACACAGGTGAGTTGCAACAAATCTCTTGGTTGTGATACATCTGCATAGTCTGGAAGCATGCGTGCTGCAGTCATATGCCACATGCATGTTGGGTCATTTGTAAAGCTTTGATTGACCTCTGTCAGTTCTACTGCTCGACCAACTGCTTGTTCCCAAATGTGGATGCACTGAGGATTTGCATGATGGCATGATGTTTCTGTGTCCCTTCCTTGTAACTCTTATGCCAGCTGTTAGCACTGAGTTAATGTTTTCCAGGAGCTATTTACAATAAATACAGCTTATTTTTTTGTGATAAAGCCTGTCTTAGTGCCTACCACTGTTGTGCATATAAATAGCAGGGCTGTCCCAAAGAGTATTGTTTCACATAACAGCTTGCTGTTTTTTTTTATCAGTTTGTAGGCTTACAAGCACATCTTCACTCTTAATTCTATGTTTTTGTCAGAAGTTATTTGAAATTGGAAGCTTCATATAGCTCTTCTTCCTGTTAAGTAAAACTATATAGATGTGTGATCTTGTGTTAGGTATCTTCTGTGAGTTTTCAGTTCACTTCAGAAGCATGTTCATGTATTTATTCATCACTGCCATTTTTTGCTTTGTCTCTTTGCATGGTTAGATTTCAGCTTGTAGAATTCTGAAGAGAAAGTTAGTGTGTGGTAATGGCCTTTTTACAGCTAACTTGCCTTTTTTTTTTTTTTTTTTTTTTTTTTCCCATTTGTTGTGTGCTTGAGGAACTTGGTCAGTGCTGTCACCTGTAAATCAAGTAGTGCCCTGACTAATTGTTTTATCATGGCTAGTCTGTGCTGACTTTGGGTTGCAATGTGCAGCATAGGTCCATCTATCTTCTTCAGTTCTGGGTTTGATTTTTGACCATGTGCAAAGCAATCCCTTTTTTTTTTTATATTTTTTTCCCCCCAGTAACTGCATTGATTTCTTTTTGTTCCATTTATTTTTCCTTGGGCATTGCTTTCTGGGGTTGCTTCTTGTTGGAAGCAGCCAGTTGGACAGGCTGTGGCTTGGTTGCCAAGAGATATCTGCCATCTACATCATTTGTCTTGCAAGTCTTTCTTGCTAGCAGTACTTCAGGAAACTTTGTTCTTCTGTATGACACCACAGAATCGGTTGTCTTTCTCAGTTTGTCATGTTAATCATTCCATTTTTAGTCCAAAGACTGCTCAGCCACGATACCTGCTTTCCAACAGCGAGGTCTTTATAAATGGCATTTTGGAAAGAGCATGAATTCTCATGATTCAGCATGTTGGAAGATGTCTAGTTTCTCTTTTATCCTTCTTTTATCTGTGAGGTTCCTCTTGTTTTGTTTTGTTTTGTTTTTTTTTTTTTTTAATCTCCTTACCCATCTACTCTGTCTTTTATACAGTAGATCTAACACCAACCGTTTTCTGCAGCAAACAAACAACGCATTGAATCTTTAGCTGCTGGCAGTGCACATCTCTTATCAGTCCTTGGCTTTTTGAATGCATTTATTTGGAAGTGGGACTCAGGTTTATTTTCTTTGGAGGTTGAGTGTGTTCCCACCAGGGAGAAAGTCTGATAATTTTTACTTGGATTTCCAGCTATGTAACTTGGTAGAACAAAGAATTCATTTCAAGATGACTCGATGGAGTCCATCAGGAAAAACTTTAAAAGCACTAATTAGAACGTCAAAGTTCAGCTTTTCCTTGAATCAAATTTTGAGATATCTGGTTAAGTAGCTACTGCCTAGTTCATTGAGTGTTGGCTTGGCACAAATATTTACTGACTTGGCAGTCCACCCAATGGGATAACTCGGCCGCTTTTGCCTCGTGTTGCCTACAGACTTGGTTTTATTCAACCTAATCCCTGAAGCTAAACCCCAGGGAGTGCTATTTCTTATGCTTCGAGTTTCTTCAGAAGGTGAATAGCACACCTGTCTGTAATTGTCAGAGAATGGTGTCTGTTCATGTAGGTACCAAAAAAGACTATCCCTGTTTTGAAAACAAATGCAAGACTTCTAGACCTCTGATAATCCATCTCTACTGATGCTAGGTAGTTTGAATAGATGGGAATTGAGGTGCTTACTGCTTTGAGATGCACAGCTCCAGTAAAAATTCTCCTCGCAGTTCTGGGAAGAGCAGAGCAATATAAAGCTCTGTGACTTCCACATAAAGTAACGCAAATGCTCATTTAGCAACCTACACTTGATGACTTTAAGCATGTTCAGCTAATCCATGCCTCTGAGCGGTGATTTGTGTGCCAGTTTTGTCTGCTGTTTCAGTGCTGTTCTGATTGCTGCCTCTAACTGCTACTAAATTAAACCTGTTCTTCCAGTTATTACAGGAATTGTGCACAGTTTTTAATGTAGACTTGCCATGTCGTGTGAAGTCTTCCCAGCTGGGAATCATTAGCAATAAACAGACGCACACCAGCGCCATAGTGAAGCCACAGTCTAGCTCCTGCTCCTACATCTGCCAGCACTGCCTTGTCCACCTCGGAGATATTGGTGAGTTTTTAAAGCAAGAAGAGATGGGACATTGAGTTCTGCCTCTGTGTGTAACTTTCACAGCAAGGAATCTGTGCGAGTGTGCTCCAAATTAGTGGCTGGTGGTGTACTTGGCTGTTGCAGGGGAAAGCAACACTGTTAGGTATTTTTTACGTGTTAAACTTTAATGCATGGAGACGTTCAAGGGTGGCTTTGTAGTGATGTGGTAGGATCTTGTGTCCTAGCATACTGACTGCATAGTCCATGCTATAGCTGGTGGGAGCAGTGAACTGTTGAAACTGGTAAGTATTAGAAAAACTTGTTGCAGCAGGCTTCTCCATTTCAGAACATTACTTTTAAATCCCTTGTATACGAGGAAGATGGTTAGGAATCCAGCCTTTCATAAATGAGGTTTTGATTTCGACATTAAATTTGACAGACAAATTCCTTTGAATAGAACTAAATGTTGTAAGAAGTTCTTTTTTTTTAGAGGAATCTGCAGTTGTTTATGTAATGATCTAAAAGTAAGTGTAGTTGCTGGTTGTGCAGATAAGTATAAAAAATATATTTGTAGCTCCTTGGATGTGTTGCTGTTGGCACAGCATCTTTCTAAATAAAAAATGATAAGCCATGACAACCAAACCTGAGGTAGAAGGATGTCTTTAAAAAATTTAACGTGTTGAATCTTCTTGCTGTTTGGCATAGTTGTAAGTGCTGATACTTATTTCTAAAACGGTAATAAAACACTCTTGGGGTAAAATGGATTGTGCTAAAGTAAGTGCAGGAAGATTGCTTTTGTTTGGTCTCAGTTTGTTGGGTTTTTTGTTTCTTCAGCTCGATATAGGAATCAGACAAGCCAGGCAGAGTCTTACTACAGACATGCAGCTCAGCTTGTCCCTTCTAATGGTGAGTTGGGGATACTGATTAGTCTCATAATTTGAAAGGAAGATTTGAAGTGTCTGCCTTGTGTAGTGGTTGGAAACAACTGTACAAGAAAAGCCTAATCCATCAGTAAATTATTTAGGTAATAGCTGTTTGCCTGATCTGTGTCAATTTTCTTTTTTTGTGAGTATTTAATAACATGGCTTCACTCAGACTTTTACTGCTGCATTATGTTGAATTAGTCATTCAATTTTTTAGCTATATCTTAACTATTCTTCATCTTTTAATAAAAATTTTACACTGCAGGCAAAAATATGAACTGTTGATATTTAATTTCTTTCATGAGGTAAAACTGGATTAGGTCTTACCTAATTATAGGGTAATAAATGTGTTGGTGGTAGAAGCCTAGTTTGAAAGTATCTTATTTATACAAGAAGCTTGCAGAGTGTTTGTTATCTAATTTTGAAGGATATGGTTAAAAAAAAAAAAATCTATGCCTCAAATGTCAAAGCTTTTTCTTTTGAATAATACTGATAATTAGGCTGGAGAAAAAGGGTGAGCAGACTAATCTGAATCTTGTCTCTTGAAAATTTTAGGACTTTTTACTCCCTTTTAAAGTAACCAGGCTTGAACTCAAATCTAACCCACTTCACTTAATGACACTTGTTGGACAACTTGTCTTTTCTCTCCTTCAGGTCAGCCTTATAATCAGTTGGCTATTCTAGCTTCTTCCAAAGGAGACCACTTGACCACAATTTTCTACTACTGCAGAAGCATTGCTGTGAAATTTCCTTTCCCAGCTGCATCCACTAACCTACAAAAAGCACTTTCTAAAGCACTGGAAAGGTGAGGCTAAGCATGATGTATTTTGTTCAGATAGGATGGAGGAGATTGCCTCCCTTGCCAGAACTTAGTTGTGTTTGGTAGTGGAAACTGAAGTCCCTTGACATCCCTTTCCAGACAGAACATTGTTATGCATGCATGGAACAAAGGATTTTCTGTGTCTGGGATGCTTTTAGTGCAAGTAGGGAGTGCAGGACAAAAGCATGTTGTGCCAACATGAAAAAGCAGTCTTGCATGGCCGTTGCTCCTTCTTAAACTTCACAGAGAAAGCTTGTAATGTTACGTGCAGCTCTGTTTAATTCCATAGACTGAAGCCAGGTGTTTTTTTTCTGACCATAGTCGTGATGAGGTGAAGACTCGATGGAGTGTGTCTGACTTCATCAAGGCATTTATTAAATTCCATGGCCACGTGTACCTGAGTAAGAGCTTGGAGAAGCTGAGCCCTCTTCGAGAAAAGCTGGAAGAACAGTTCAAGGTTAGTTCTAACAAGTATGAATTAGTATATTGAAGAGAATATTTTTAGTGGCAGAGTTCTGAAATTACAGTCCAATAATAACATTTTTCACGTGCTAAAGCTAGTGGAGCTCAAGTAGCCAGTTACAGAAGGTTTGCATCACAGTTAATAGTGGGTAGTTCTGTTGACTTCTGCAAAATATTAGGATATTTTTCCCATTTGATACGTGTTGGTGTATAAATAAGTGAAGGCAACTGATTCTCTGCTCCTCAACCTGGATGATTCTTGGATACCTCTGCAAAAGTACCTGCTTAATCTGGAAAGTCTTGGCTCAGTTGCCTGAAGAGTTTTGAATACTTCGTTTTTGGATGGCATACCATCACTCCCACTGGTTAAGAAGACTGCTTTTAATCTTCCTCAGACAACTAGCTTCTTGTCAGTGGCTTGCCTTTGAAAGTACAACCTTAATTTGTGCGTAGACCAGGGCTATTCAGAACATGTTTCCTCTGGAAAATCCAGGAGTACCTATTAATTATGCAGACAGCTCATTAAGCTGAACAATACAGCAAAGACTGAAACAGAGGGAACTTTTAAAGGTATGGGTGCAAGGTAGTACAACTTCAAAGTGAATATACAGCATTGTCTGTTATGTGCCTTCTGGAAACATCTTCACTAGTAGAAAATGAGCAGCATGGATAAGTTCAATAGAGCAAATGGAGTAGATGTTTTTCCAAATGAAAAAAAGGGAGTGGGTCTAAGCAACTTAAAGAAATACAGGTCATCTTCATAGTGTCAGTTTACGTTTCATTGTGCATTAAAAATGCTAGGTCCACACAGTCACTGAAATAAAAGCAGGGCTAGACTTGTATGAGCTTTGAATGTGAGCTGCTTAAGTGCTAAGAGTTTTTCAAAATTAAATAATTGTCTCTCTTTGTGTTGTTGACTGTTGAGCAAGTTCTGCTTTTTCCACAATGCTCATAATCAATAACTACAAGCATTGCTCAGGCTTGTGGCTCAGGCCTTACTTTTTTCATTGATCCACAGTGTTAAAATAGAGCTAATTGAGCCCTATTTTATTGCTTGGATTGCTTTTGTTTACATCATGCAGTGCTTAATTCACTAGAGAGTAACTCTTCTGACTTAGATGACTTGAATGTGGATGTGAAGTTGTTTGGATGGTGGATAACGACTGATTTGTGTGGCTGATGTTAATTGTGAATTTGGAAAGCAGTTGTAGGGGCAGGAGTGTTCAGCCAGGCCCATGGCTCTGCTCCTGCCAGCACCAGTGGTTTGAATTGCCAACTGGCAAGTGCTTCCTGCCTTTAACTAACAACCAAGGTTGCATACAGAACTGACATTTTTTCTGATGCTTACACTGGTTAAGCAGTTTGCCTGCCTGACTGTTGTCTGAAACAGAACAGATTGGTTGTGATTTAGAATATAGATATATATATTATATATATTTAGAATATATATATATATATTTAGAATATATATATATAAATATATAATTTATATATATATTTTTTTCCCCACTTAATACTCCTAAAAACTGTTTCTTCTCCTGTTCTGAGAAATGTGTTCTACAGTGTACCTACTGACATGCATTTGTAAATAGCTTGTGCTATTGCAGGCAACCACAGCACTCTACGGCACATGACGTTAGATGTGGAATTAGTCTTTAATATGTAATCACTCAGTGGTTAAATTTTCCTGTTGTCTTTATTTTAAAATGTTTCCTTATCACTGACATTTCTTGGAAAGGCTGAGAAGAGCAGCAGGCAGGCGCGCTCCTGCAATTCTTGCATTGCATTACAGTGCTGTAATTGCACATTACAGCCACGCTTTTTCTGGAAGAGAACCACTCCTAAGGGCTCTTTGATTTGTTACCTCTGTGAGCAAAAACCCTGGGTTTAACAGCAGGCATCTGCCTGTGTCCTGCTGGGAATGCCTTGTGCTGCACTATTAGTGAGGACCTGAAAAAATGTAGAACGAGTGTTGCCTTGAGGGCAGAAACATTAGTCCAGCAGTGCAGTAGCAGCTACTCTCATCCTTTCAGGGGGGTGTGCTTTACCATATAAAAATGCACGTTTTATGTATATGTCTCTGTTGCAGAGGTTGTTATTTCAAAAGGCCTTCAATTCTCAGCAGTTGGTACATATTACTGTTATCAATCTGTTTCAACTGCATCACCTGCGAGATTTCAGCAGTGAAACAGAGCAGCACAGTTACAGCCAGGACGAGCAGCTCTGCTGGACACAGCTACTGGCTCTCTTCAGTGAGTATGAAAACTGTTCTTTGTATTTCTTTTGTTTTTACATGGCATCCATTAGTCATTTGCTGTCAAAAGGAGGAAAGTTAAGAGAGAGTGGTTATGCAGGGTCATTCATGTCCAGCGCTGCTGATGAATGCTGAACTATTTTCTATTTTGCTAGGAGAGGGTGACCTGGTGCTGACAGACTAGGTCTCAGCTCTTCTGTGCCTTTGATAATGTTATGTAGAAGTGCAGAGAATTCTTGACTTTTGAATTTTTGAGTGCTTAACTCGAAAAGGCTTAAGCTCAGCTTACAAAACCCCTCCAGGTTCCAGCCTGAAGTTCACTGTAAAAGCACCAAGGTCATTTTTATCTGGTGCTGTTTCTAAGCCTGTGTGCTCTAACAGCTGCCTACCTGCAGAGGTACAAATTTGTGTACGTGCTGAGATGGAAAGTGAATAAAATGTGGATAGATGGTTGAGAGCTGACCACTTACAATATGCAAACAAGTATTTTCTGGTCTGATTGTAATGGGGTTCTCACTGAATTTTATTGACTTATTAAAGGAATTTGTATTTTACTTACAAGAGAGGAAGGGGGGAAAAAAAAAGGAAAAAACATACTTCATGGTAGAAGACTACATTGTAGGGTGGGGGAAGAGATCTGATCTGCCATTGAATTTAAGATGAAGTAATTGGACTGCTGAAAGAACTAGCTCTTAAAAGTATGCTTTTATGGCAGGGATTTATTTGATGAGATCATTTGACCAGTTTGAAAGTGTTATTCTTGCGCTATTTTTTTTTCCTTTTCTCTCTTTTCAGTGTCCTTTCTTGGAGTTCTGTGCAAGTGCCCTTTACAAAATGACTACCAGGAGGACGCTGGGGCTGCATATCCTCTTCCAGCAGTGAAGGTTTCAATGGACTGGCTGAAACTTAGGCCCAGTGTTTTCCAGGAAGCAGTAGTAGATGAAAGACGGTAGTGAGTGTTAATCTTTCTTTTGATACATTTAATTGTGTAAGGTCATAATGACTGATGATATACAGATTGGTAGGAGAACTGATCCTAGACGTTGTCGTTACATCTTCTATGATTTTTGTCATCTGAAAAATGTGCTTACAGTGTTCATAAAACATCAGTGACACATGTGATACATGAGCAATTTCGGTGTTTTATTTGGCTTTAAATTGGCTTCAGGGTTGCTTGTAACTTTTAAAAGTTAAGATCAGAAGAAGATTCTGCTTTATAATATTTAACTTGAGCGTAACTGAGTGTACCATTAGTCAGGTCTGTTGTAATGATTTATCAGATTTATTGAGGTAGATGGCAGGAAAATACTTGCCTTAATTTGATGCAGTAAGTCATTGGCTTGGGCAGAGCTGGAATCCAGATTTTTTTTGGCTCATGATCGTGGAAATAACTTGGTTTTGGTAGAGAAGGTCTTGAAATGTCAGCACAGACATTACTGTTCTGGACTCTTGCTGGTTTTTCACTTCTGCTTCTAATGTCATAAACACGCTTAAATAGTTGAAAACTAACCAACTTGTTTATAGCCTGTGAACTTTCCATGAGTTATAGCAGTTCAGTAAAGTGTTTCTGATCTAGTAAATGTTTCTTCAGAGTGGAGCAGTTACTGACACAGTTGGATGAGTATTTTTCCTAGGATTGCCACTGGAAGGAAAATAGCATGAAAGCAGCTTGCTTTGCTGCCTTACCCCTGCTCCAGACTGGAGGAACATCTGAAATAGGAAAGGCACTTACCTGGAAAGGCAGATGAATCTGTAGACAAGAACTTGAGACAAAAACCAATATATCAGCATTAACCTGTTTCATTTCTTTGGAAACGAATTTTCCAAACCACATTGCACCTAGATTTTTTTACGTGACTACATTGTTCCAATTTAGAGATCTCTTATTATGAAATCTCTATTTTCTTTCAAATCTGTAGTGAAAAGCTGGCATGTACTGTACATTGCAGCAGACTTGTGCTCTCTCTTTTCTCCCTCCTTTTGTTTTTTGTTTTTGTCAGTCACAGGAAGGAGTTATTGCTTATTTTAGCATACAGAAGCAATGTACAACATAATGCAACCATGTGGCTGAGCCAGGCTTTCAAATGCATGCCGCATTCTTCAGTCCAGGTGCTGGCTGGTGGCTGAAAGCCTGGCTGCAGCTGAAGGAGGACAAATATTCATGTCACTTTTAGCACAACAGGCAACTTCTTAAAATAGTTTGCCTGCTGCTTTCATAGCCACGATGCCCGTTGCTAAAGCCAAAGAAGGTTGCCTACACTTCAGGTAATAAATAAGGCAGCCTGTTGGTAGTAGTTAAATGCTAAGCAGCTTTGCAGTGATTGTTGTGATTCTTAAATTATTTTCTCCAAGACCTTTGTAACCAATTTCCAGTCCTAACTTGTACCAGTATTGCTGGGGCAAGCTTGGGTTACTGCCAGCTAACCCCCCACTTTTCATCTCCGTTACTTCAGACCTTCTTACCTTTCTGGTATCTGTTTCAGTGCAACAGAGCTTTGCTGATGTCAGTAGAACGGCAGGTGTATCTCTTACATTTTGTGTCCAAACTGATTCACTTACCATCTTTTGATAGTAGGCAGCTGTGGACTGGAAAACATGGATTACAAGCAAGTTCAGATCCCTCTGAACTTTTGCTCATGCAGTGTTTTTGTCTGGTTAAATTCATAGCCAGCTTCCTGAGTTGCTGGCTCATGAACATGATACTGCAAGAGTCTGGCTTATTGGGTAGCCTTAGGCTGGCTTTTTGAAAATACCGAGTACTCCAAGACAGTGATCTTTTCCCTGACATTTGAGGAAAAACCTTTGATTGGAAATCAGAGAAGTAATATGAACTGTAACAGTATAATAGATTTCAATATTTCTCTAATAAGGTGAGTGGCTTCCACGTTTTGTGGTTTTCACTTAATTTGTCTGCCTTCTGATTTGCAGCATATGGCCCTGGCTGATTTCTCTTCTAAACAGCTTCCATCCTCATGAAGAAGATCTATCCAATAATAATGGTAAGAATACTTCTGGTCTATGCTTTAAAAACAAACTAACAAAAAAAAAAACAAAAAACCAAAAAACCCAAAAAAAAACAGGAAACAATACAGCCTTTTCTGATGATGTGGGAAATTGCAGTTGGAAGGTAATAGCTGAACAAGTTGTCTTCTGTATGAATGCATATGAACACTTGGTAAGTGCTACTTTGTCTTGCTCAGGTGACTGTGCTGTATTCTATCTCCTTGGGTTGCAGACTGGCCTAGTACAGTCAAGCACATTAGCAGGAGGCTTCACTGTGTGTAGAGACCTTGCTGAGGTGTCTTTTTACTGTTCTGTAGTAAATGCATTAATGCTTTCCTTATCTTGTTTACTGTCTATTCACCAGCAACCCCCCTTCCAGAAGAATTTGAATTGCAAGGATTCTTGGCTCTGAGACCCTCATTCAGGTGGGTGACAGCTGAAAGCAACTGCTCTTTCTAGTGTTGCTACTTTGGTAGACATTGACCTGTTCCCTATAGTATCTTGCTCATGAATGCATGCTACTGTTGGAATAGATAACATAGGACTCCAGTCTCCATTCTGAAGAAGAAAATAGGTTCTGTGCCAGTCTACAGTAAAGCTCTGAGGAAAGTTACAAGCTTACAGAATTGCTTATGACTTTTTCTTCTGCAATCTTCAGGCTGCTAAACTGAGAGGGGGAAAAAAATAAGAAATGAGGAAAATTATTTTTTCGAATATAATACGTTTTTACTGGTTTTTACTGCTTTTAACTGTGTCCTGTGACTAATGTCATGCTCCAAAAAAAAGCACCTTTAATATAGAGAATTGGATCTGTAACTTGGATGCCTGTACTGTCATGCTTTGAGTAGGATCTGGTGAAATACCAGAAGTTATGATAAAGTAATACCGACTAATTGTGTTTCTGAAGGAATGTGGTTTTGCTGAGGGGAGCACTGTAATTAATATTATATCCTCTCCTATTTCAATGCTAGGAACTTGGATTTTTCCAAAGGCCACCAGGCAATTACAGGAGATAAAGAAGGGCAGCAGCGTCGGATACGGCAACAGCGACTGATCTTCACAGGCAAATGGATTGCTGATAACCAGCCCAGGTAATCACAAATAGCTTTAAGTAGCAAATAGTTGTTTTCAGTTGCTACCATAAGCTTGGGTTGTACAAGTGACAGAGGTGTACCTGTTTTTCTTATTATTTTAAAGAGCAGTTTGATATAAGGTGTGCACGTTGCACTAATGCTGAAAGACTGGCAGCACTAATAACTCACAGTGTGCTGTGAGTTAGCACGCTGCTTCAGGAGCTAGTTCTGATAGGAATTATTTGTAGTGAAATATCATGTTTGATAAGACCTTTATAGTGGTATTGAAGCACAGCTGAGATGAGAGAAAGAGTGTTAATGTGTGAGGTTGCCATATGAAAACCTATTTGGGATATGCTTTTCAATTCCTCTGTCTTTTTCAGGCTGATTCAGTGTGAAAATGAGGTGGGAAAGCTGTTGTTCTTGACGGAAATCCCAGAATTAATACTAGAAGACCCCAGTGAAGCCAAAGAGAGCCTCGCCTTGCAGGAAACTTCTATTGCAGAGCCACTATCCACAGATGGGAGCCCTGGACTCAAATCAGTTCTGTCATCTGGCAGAAGTTTAAACAACTGTGACTCGGGAGAAAAACCAATGGTCACGTTTAAAGAAAATATTAAGCCACGGGAAATGAACAGAGAGCAGGGGAGGATCTATCCTCCTAAAGATGTGGGTAGGGAAAGACGGGACTATAGCAAAGGAATAGTAGCCAGTAAGAATGATGGAAAGAAGGATAACAACAAAAGAAAGAATGAAACAAAGAAATGCGGTGTGGATAAGATACAAGAAGCAGGAAAGCAGAATGTGGCAGTTCAGGTAAGTCTTGAGATCAAAGGGATACTGTATCTTAGGCAGTATGATGTTTGAGTGAGGGCCATCACTGCTTGCACAGAACACTGTAGAGCTGAGGTCTCTCCGCGGGTCCTGCAGAGACCTGCAATGCACAAAGAAATGTGTCTACCTCAGAGGCCAGACGTGTTACTGTCCTATGGATTTCTGCTCTTTTCCTTGATGCTGTCTCAATTCTGGGGGGAGGAAAAGGTAGGGAACAGTGAAAAGTGACATTTCGTATGTTCATGTTTTTAAAAAGCAAGGACTTATAGCTTGTTCCACAAATTGGTCGGGTTAACAGGGCAGCTTGCATGACCAGGTCCTAGTCACTCTTTCCCAGCTGTATTCTGCTGTGAAAGAACTGGGTGGTACTTTGCATTTTCAGTTCAGTTGCTTGTGCACATTTAATAAATTGAGTGCATCACTGTACTGCATGTGAAGTCAGGTAGACCTCCTTGAAAGTAAGGAAGACCACACAGCTTTTAGACTGCAATTACCCTGCTCAGGTCCTTGTTCGGAATTGTTGGTTGTCACATCAGTGGCTCTTTTCTACTTGTGTTTTTCAAAGGTGTGTGTTTTTTCCTGCATTTATGTGAGCATTGTGTACAAAAAATGATCACTTCTTAAGCTGATGAATCTACTCTTCTGGCTTCCATAGGGCAGTAGTAAATAGGGGGTTAGATGGGGAGATGCTATTGTTTCCCTAGAGAAACTGTGTGAGTTTTTCACCATTCTTACAAGCACAAATTATTTTCTTATGCGTTTACCTCCCTTGCCACTGTCCTACTGCTTCCTAGATCATGTCTGCAGAATAACCTGTCTTCTCCTCTGCAACTGCTCTGAGGGCCTTGTTAGCAAGGTCTTGTTTTCCCTAGGCTGGATAAACCAGCTTTTTGTGTCTTCCTAGCATGCATTGGTTGGACCCTTGAATCATTCTTGTTATCCTCCTGATTATTTCTTGTTAGGCATCAACATGATGAGCTGGTAGGTCTGCACTGGCAGCATTTGGTAGTTTTTGGCAAGGTCTTTGCAGGTGTGAAGGGGAGTAGCTTGCAGAAACCATGTGGCAGTTGCTTGTGAGTCACTCAACAAGAGACTGGTACCTGAAAAACAGCTTAGATGAGGTAGAATAACAGGAATTTTATTTATTGAACACGTCTGGAATGTGGTTGCAGGCCTGAGCATAACTCTCAGTTTCAGTGTTTGTGCCACAGTCTTGAAAAAGAAGGACCAGAGTCTGGAAAAACATGATGTTCTGATAAGTATGTGCAGTTTTTTGGCATAAGGAAGATACTGTCATTTTGACATAATTGATCTACCAAATATTTAAGACTTTTTAGTCTTAAGACTTGTAAAACCAGCAAAAACACATTTCAAACCCAAGTGTAGCATACTGCGTTCTGATCTGTTTGGTCACTGTCCATCTCTTGTTGCATAGGTATTAACCCTAACTTTTTAGCCCCATCAGCTCTAGTTATATTAACTAGTACAGTGTTTTATTTTAATATAAATACGACTGGGAGGACTTATTTACCCAGATCTGCAGAATACGGGGAGGGTTTTCTCCTTGCCCTGCTGAAAACAAGCCAGTGTAGGTTTTGTACCAGTTAGTAGTCTACTTGCTTTCTCCTTCCTTGAAATTTCAAGCTTTATCTACTTCATAGTTCATTCAAAACCTAAAAGCTATAGTCATTGCAGATCCTACTGAGCAAAAATGTTAAGATCGTTGTAGGGAAGTGATTAGTCCTGTTCCATGGATTTGTGGAAAATTGCATGCTCAGGATCATGAGAGTGTGGAACAAGTTGATTCTGCTCACTAGAGGTGATGATGCTAGCTGCAAAGTGAAATATAATGCAAACTTACTCAAGGTGATGCTATCTTGAAAGGCCACTGGGAGGAAATGGTGCCTTCCCCAGGCAGTAGGTGGGGAGCCTTGAGACCAGTAGGGATATAAAGGTTTGATAGTGTTGATGCTTCTGAGGTGAGATCAAGGAGAAACAAGGGAAGCAATTGAAATTTGTCTTTCTTGATTAAACAAATCCGGTAATTTAGCTTTCAGAAGCCACCTTTGGGGATGTTTTATTGCAGCTTTCAGCATATGGTAGGCTAGAACTTTGAAATCCCACTGCCAGAAAAGCATCTTTGAATTCTGATGTTACTATGAAAAAATGCACGCAGTATCAGTTATAAAAATGTTTGGCTTGTTGTGGAGAAAAGGGACAATATGAGTGAAATGTTCAGAATGTGACAAAGGGCAAAGGTGGGCAGTGAGCAGACGTGGCATGAGAGTGGGAGCAGAAGTTGCTACATCATTCATGGTATTTAGCAGCAGCCAGACCATGAGGAGGAGGACTTACCTTCCAACTTTTTCTAACGGGAGATGAGAAATGCACCCAAACCTCCCAGTTTCATATCCTATATTTTTAATGAAATGAAAACGAAACTGTGCTCCCACAATTTCTAAATGGGAGAAAGACTTGAAAGAAAATTTGAATGCATCTGTCCCGCCACCCCAGTCATGTTTTGGAAAGATGTGCCTGTTCTCTTAGTCCTTTTAAATCAGCAGAACTAAATGTTAAAATAAATCCCACACTGATTTTTTTCTTTTTGTTTGTGTTTTTCATTTGGCCCCTGATTTAAAAAAAACAAAAACAAAAACAAAAACAAAACAAAAACAAAGCACCACCTTTTCTTTCAATCACCTCTGAGGCTTGGCGTCAGGTCTGCTCCTGGGCCCTTCCTGTATTGCCCGGGTTCCTTGCTTGCTGTCTTTTTCCTGCCTGCTCCATCTTGCATTCCAGGCAGTTCTGCCGAGCTGAACAGAAAGGGAAAGTAGTCTTCCCCTCTGTCTTCCTCTCCAGGAAGACCCAGACTGCAACTGACTCAGAATCAGGTAAACATTACATTACATTCTTCTCTCTGCCTTTAACTGGTGCAGCTCTTTTAACAGAACATACAGCAGTTACACAGTAAACTGGAAGAGGTTAAGCACTTCAGCTATTTGTTGTATATGCCATTGATCAGAAGGATTTCATGATACTCAGGAGTTTGTGCATATTCAGCACCACGTGAGGAGGTTGAAAAAGTTATGTAGGAAGGTGGTAGTGTTTGTTTGTTGAGGTGCTGCAGGTAAGTAGCAGTAGCAGCACCCTAGGAGAAGCATTAATAGCACTGTTAGCTTTTTTTTTAAGGCACTGCAAGCGAGTAGCCTGGTAAGTCCTTTGTATGGTCTGAGGATATTATGTTTGCTTCCCACTTCCTCACTAGAGGAGGAGCCTGTTGCAGTCTTGGGGTAGCTATCTTTCAGGTGCTTTCGTGAGGCAAGGAGTGCCTGAGGACAGACAGTCACCTGCCTGAGGTCAGAGAGCAAGGAATTGCATTCTGATGTTCTAAACCTCCTCCTAACACCGAGGGCAAAAGAAAATTATCTGTCAGACAACCTGATTTTGTTTTTCTGGCTTGAGCTGTGATGTGGGTAATTACAGGAAAAGTAATCTAACTTCTTCTTGCTTTATTTTGCATTAGGTGAAATCCCAGACAGAGATGAGGAAGACTCCGGTGTCCGAAGCCAGGAAAACACCTGTAACTCAGACTCCGAGTCAGGCCAGCAGTTCGCAGTTCATCCCCATTCATCACCCAGGAGCCTTCCCCCCTCTTCCTAGCCGGCCAGGTAATTTGTGGTGTTTGTTCAAAGTGAGATGTTACTGTTGACTATGAAGAAAAACCTGTAATATTAGTTGTTATAACCTCTGAAGGTGGTAGCTGCTTTAATGAACGAGCATTCCCACATTGAGACTCTTACAGCCTAGTAAAGGAGAGGTGTAGCAGAACTGAAACAAAATGAATAAGATTCCTTATGCATCTGAATCAAGATCTGCCATGAAATCTGCTACCTTCCTTCTTGTTTAGTGGGTACAAGATCAAGGCACTTCACAGGAGGTTGTTTCAGTAGTTAGTCAAAACATGACAAAGACTTCTGCAAGCCCAGGAGAACGCGTTCTCTCTGCATAGGACTATTATAAAAGATCAGTCACACTGCTTTCTTCTTTATAGCTCAGTTCTTTTGTAGTGATGCTCACGCTTCAAGCTGTTACTTGTGTGGTGTCATCTGCTGTTGTAGCTGCGTTGCATGCTCCCATTTTGTTGAGGAGTGTTCCTGCCATGCCTTGCTGTCCATCTTTGCTCACAGAATAGCAAGGAGCAGTATCATTCCAGCAGCTGCTCTGTGCAGTTGCTGAATAAGACAGAAGCACCTCCCTTTTTCTAAAGTCACCACGAAATCTGGCTTGTCGTAGACAGAATTAAAGCTTCCTTCCAAACCTGGCTTTTTTGAGTGAGCTAAGGGGAAGAAATTGATCTTGTGGATGTGAGGATTGGTTTGCTCACCATCTGTCTGCTTATCTAAATTAATCCTGAGACTAGTTATCCTGTGGGAGGAGGCAGGAGACTTATTGATTGCTTTTGTTTCTCAAAATGTGTGATTGAGGGAGTAGGAGCTTCAAAGGTAACACATCAAAAACACCACAATGGTGAGTGAGAAAGTTAGTGGAGGAAAACAAAAGCACAGAGATAAAGGGATGGAAATCCTGCAGTTCTCACAGATACTGCTGTGACAGGCTGTTATCAGCACCTGGAATACTGGCAGTAAACTTGAGAACTGTGATTGTAACTGTGTACTTGCAAAGGCAGAAAAGGACACTATAGTGCATATATGGTGTTATTTCTTGTACTCATAGTGTAAATATGCAAAATAAATTCACAACAATTTCTTCTTGAGGAAGCTGTCTGGTATGAGAAACTGCAATGAAAGGCATATTTTTCTTTTGCAGGGTTTCCACCTCCAACCTATGTTGTCCCTCCTCCTGTGGCTTTCTCCATGAGCACAGGGTATACCTTCCCAGGTGGTGTTTCTGTCCCAGGAACCTTCCTCCAGCCCACGGCTCACTCGCCTGCAGGAAACCAGGTGCAAGGTGGGAAACAGTCCCACATTCCTTACAGCCAGCAGCGGCCCTCAGGACCGGGGCCTATGACCCAGGGACCTCAGCAGACACCGCCTCCTTCCCAGCAGCCCCTCTCATCTTTACCAGCTCAGGCAACAGCACAATCTGCAAGCCAGTTACAGGTCCAAGCTCTGGCCCAGCAACAGCAACAACAGTCCCCAACAAAAGCTGTGCAGGGCCTGGGGAAGAGTCCGCCACACCACTCTGGGTTCCAGCAGGTAAGCTTTCCTTGAATCTCCTAGGACAGTGACTTCACCACTTCCCTGAGCAACCTATTCCAGTAACTCAGTGCTTCTTCTGAGATTTTTCCTAATTTCCAATCTGAACCTTCACTGGCACAACTTAACGCCATTACCTCTTGTCCTGTTGCTGATATCTGGGAGTAGATGCTGACCCCCACCTCACCACAGCCTCCTTCCAGGCAGTTGTTAAGAGCCAAAAGGTGCCCCTGAGCAATTGTTCTCCAGACTGACCCATCCCAATTAGCTGCTCCTCACAATATTTTCATTCCAGACCCTTCACCAGCTTCGTTTCCCTTCTCTGGACATGCTCCAGGGCCTTTATATCTTTCTTTTAATGAGGGGTCCAAAACTGAACACAGCACTCAAGGTATGTCCCCACCAGGGCTGAATAGAGGGGATGATCAACATCCTGGTCCTGCTGACTAAGCTATTTCTGACACAAGCCAGGATGCTTGGGACGCTCCTGGTTCATGTTCTGCCAGCTGTCAGCTAACACCCCCAGATTCTTTTCCTCCACATAGCTTGCCAACCACTCTGCCTCAAGCCTGTAGCAACACATGGGATTGTTGTGACCAAAGTGCAGGACCCAGCACGTGGTCTTGTTAAAGCTCACACAGTTGGGCTCAGCCCATTGATTTAGACTGACTAGATCCCTCTAAAGGACCTTCCTGCTCTCAAGTGAATTTATACTTCTTCCCGGCTTGGTATCACCAGCAAACTTACTGAGGGTGCACTTAATCCTCTCATCTGGATCATCAGTAAAGATACTAAACAGGGCTGGCTCCAACACTGACCCCTGAGGAACACCATTAGTGACTGGATTATCTTTCAAAAGCTGTTGTTAAGAATCTTACTTTGGAATTTTGATCTGTAAACTTCTGGGAGAATTTGATAAACAGATGAAGTTTAGGGGGCATGAACTTATGGTTCTGAATTAAGAGGGAAGTTGGGTACATGGTAATCTGCTTTATCTGTTTCTGTTTATGGACAGGGTATGAAGGTGATGTTTCTGAGGTGCTTCTCTTGGGTCTTTGTAAATATGTCTCACTTAAGTGTGAGAATGGAGTCTGAATCTTACTCTTTCTGTTGGGCTCAGTTCCCTCACACTTAGTTCTGTATGTACGTGCTTGACAAAATCTGCATTCTGGCCTGTCTGACCTTACAGGCAAGACCCTCCTGTTGTTCTGGACAGCAGTTCAGTACTTTAATAAATGTGCTGTTAAGTGCTGGCTTCAAGTAAGGATTATGCTTGACTATTGGCACATAGCTTGTTGAGGCTAATATGCCTATCGAGTCTGAATGTTGGTGAGTAATGTAGCAAATTAGAATGCCTGTAATATATCTGTAATGGGTTGGCTAGAACAACAGTTTGAATGAATTTAGGCATTCAGTTAATATTAATTGTTCCTACCTGCTGATGAAAGCATGTGTCTTTGTCTTAGTTTCCACAGACAGACTCATCAAAGCAGCTCTGGAACCTGCCTCAAGTCCAAGGTTCACTGGGGAAGATTATGCCAGTAAAGCAGTCCTATTACCTGCAGGCCCAGGATCCTCTAAAATTGTTTGAACAGTCATTACAGTCTCCTGTGATGCAACAGCAACCTCTGGAGAAAAAAATGAAGCCTTTCCCAATGGAGCCATATAACCAGAACCCCTCAGAAGTCAAGGTGCCAGAATATTACTGGGACTCTTCCTTTGGCATGGCTGACAATAGGGTGATGGCACAGCAGTCTAATGTGGAGCGCAGGGGAAAGCGGCAAGGAGTCTTCCGTCCAGAGCAGGATGCTGTCTCCAGGATGACCTTTGAGGTAAAGATCTGTATTACAAGTGAAAAACAGTCAGGTTCTGGCATTGCTGACAGCTCAGGCAGGAGTGCTTTGTTTAGGAGTCCCCTCTAGCCCCAGGCAGGTTACTGAGTGTATTTAGTGGGGAGCTGGATGTTGGTGTTGGTAAATGGGATCCTGACAAATGGTACTGAATTTGCCACTTCAGTAGGCTGTGTTGTGGGATCAGACTCTTGAAGATTTAAATCAAGGAGGTGCAAGTTCTGCTCAGTGTAGATATAGATGCTGATCTCTGTACTGTGTCTGCCAGGTCAAGAAATGTGGCAGCTGACAGGGGAAATTCTTGTCTGGCACCTGATGAAAACCATCCAAATAATTGCAATTGAGTTATTACCCTTTAAATAAACTCTTGCCACCCACAGAGTACCTTGAGTGTGTTGAATAGTTTGGCTACTGCAGCCTCAGCCTGGGCTACAAATCAAGGGTGGTAGGAGCAGCCCCATTGTGGGATTTTTTTTTCTTTGCTTTTCCCCCTCTGCAAATCCCACCATGCAGCAAGAGAGCTGAGCGACTCCCTTCCTTAGCTCTTGATTGCACTGATGGAATACTTTGCTTCTGTCTGTGCAGTTGTGCTTCATGCTGCAGTTTATAAAAAGCCTGCCATCTTTGTTATTTATTAACAGTCTCGAGTTGTCTGGAAGTGCTTCTAATGTTGTTTATGAGGAAACTTAAACAGAGGCTTTTTTAAACCTCTGGTCAGATATGCCTCTGTAGATGCACTCAATGTTCAAGAGATCAGCTGGGATCACTTAGCTTATCCTTCAGGGAGAAAAACCAGACAATATCCAAGAGACTGCCTCTACCCTGATGTCAGGCTGTGGCTTTTAGATGGAGAGTGGGTCAAAGCCTTGTTCTCATCCCTAAAAGGAAAGCATTGCCTTGGTGCAAGCACACTGCATACGGATAGAGACAGTGTCCACGCTGCTTGTTTTAGGCATCCCTTCCAAATCTTGGGATGCCAAGTTTTACTTGCACTTGGCAGGGCGTTTTTTTTGCCTGGTCTGTGGAGCTGTGCTGTGGTGTAGTAGCCATGAGCAGAGAAGTGAGTCTTACGGGATTTCAGTTCCACAAGCAGAGGAAGGAAGATGCAAATGCAACCGTAGTTGAAACCTAAATTACTCACAGCTCTGGAAGAATAATTAAAGATCTTATCAGGAAAAATAAATCATGTTCGTTGTCCTTAAATGTAAAAAACAGATTTTGGTATTTGTCAGTAACGCAATGGGAAGCACGTGCTGTGTTAATTAAAAGTAGCTGCCCATCACTTTGGCTGTACCACTTACTTCACAGGCAGCTGCAGCGCTCCTGGCACACGTTAGGCTGGTTTTGTTTTCTGCTCAGTGTTTTCTCTGTGCACCTCCACACCCGTCTGTTGCACTCTTCTCATCTCACCCTTCTGCATGCTGCTCTCTGCACTCCTCACAAGTCTGCCTCCCCCTCTGCTCTCGTCCTGCTTTGCTTCAGCCTCTCTCAGCTCTTGCTCTTCCCCGTTCTGCCTTCTGTTGTCTCACTGTGCTCGTTTCTGTCACTAGGACCCCAAGAGCTCCCCTTTGCTTCCTCCGGACCTGTTAAAGAGTCTGGCTGCCTTGGAGGAGGAGGAAGAGCTGATTTTCTCTAATCCTCCTGATCTTTACCCAGCTCTGCTGGGGCCTCTCGCCTCTCTTCCTGGACGAAGCCTCTTTGTATGTATTTGACTTAATACTGCTGCTTCTCTAACTGGCATCTCTTTCTTCTATGAAGTTGTAAGAAATGGGAAGTTACTTTCTCCTCCCCATTCCTCCCCTCTACCTCCTCACCACTGAGTCAGTCTCTGTGTGAGAGCTCAGACCAAGGCTCCTGGCTCTGGATAACTGCAGAGGTGACTTAGCACAAAGTACAGCTCTTTGTCCACGTCCAGAGAGCAATCAGTGTAACTGGGACTTCTTTTTTTGTAAGCACAGTTCACGGGAAAGACACAGGATTGTCATTTAACATGCCTGTTCCTCTGCAGTTGTTTGGGGTTGGTAATAAGGATGTACATGGTGGAAGTCATCAGAACAAGAGTGTCGTTTGTTGTGAGGATTGCATAATGGCAGGGGGAAGCCACACTATTAAATGCAGAAGAGACTGTAAAAGGGCCAGATGGTTTTAGAAGAAAACTGCAAGCAATTGTCCAAATAATCAGTAACTCCTATATCAGTACAGTAAGTTTTGACAGATTACTGTATGTGTATGTATTCCCAGTTCAGTAGCTAGAGGGCCTTTGAGCTGCTGAATTTTTACATTACCTCTGAAAATGCAGTAAGCCTTTCTTCTATAGCTAGGAGCAAACTCATTAAACACGTATTTTGGAAATGTAGTGGTAATAAGGAAGAGTTCTTTGTGGCTTGACGTGGAATTTCTGCTTAATAACTCCATTCCTCAGGTTTTTCTACATGTCATTGCAAGGAGCCAGTAGCAAAGCAGGCACTCATTGCTGTCGTCTTAAATTTGCTAAGAAACTAATAAATAGCTGCTTCTTCAACAGCTTCCTTTGAAGCTCTTACGATTGCTGTCTGCTGTCAAAGGAAACACTTCTCTGTGCAAGCTGTGTGCATATGCAGAGTGTGAATTTTGTCTGCCTTTTAAAACGTGTTTTCAAAGTAATGAGTTGGCACTTTGAAAGCCTAACAAGCTACGAGCTGCTTGCCAAGGAAACAAGGCTGTTTGTCTCAGGCTTATAGGACAAAAGCAAAGATATTCCAGATAGTAAGATGATGGTAGAGAAGGAAAACTAATGCAGGTTTTTGTTATTGGAATAATAAAATCTGATACGTCAAGCTGGTTTGAGTGCAAGAGAACTTTTGTTTGGAATGAGACTACAGATGTAATTCTGGATCATACGTGGTTTTAATTGATTTTACTGATTCTGTGACTTCAGTGATCCTGATCCTAAATTCAGTGGTGTTCATTGTCTGCCAAGCAAGCTTCAGAATGTTGCTGTAATTTGTGCTTTGGTGATAACCAGTTTCTTCCCCAAATAGGTTTGCTTCATGTCTGTATTTTTTTTTTATTACCTAATGATAATAAGAGCTGAAGAAGGAAGCTGAAAAACATTAGGCTGCAAATAACAGCTGTATGGGAGGGGGTGTAGATGATAGAATGGGTCATGGAAAAGGCCACGATACCTTAACGTGGAACCAGGGGAAGCTTTGGAACCTGTGCTGTAAATACTGGGGCTTTTTAACTGTAGTCATTTTTAATGAAAATGAGAGAGCACTAGATGAGGCTTGCACTGTTTAACACGATTAAATTTGCAGCTAATCTTACTGTCTAAGAGTGTGCAGGAGCATTCAAAGCTGAAAAGTCCTGTCAGTGAATAGCAACATACAAGGGTCTCAGCAGGTGTGGGTGAGTTCTCACGTCACTGGAAAGGATCCTGTCTCACTGACACAGCCATAGGTTTGGTAGCTTTGGTAGGAATGTCCCCTGTAGATGTGTCAGACCCAAAGGCACTTAGGATTCTAAAAGCTGTTCTGTTAGCAGGGTTTGCCCGAGACACTCACCTGTCCCAGTTGATTTTAGGCAATGATTACAGTTAGAAAGGAAACTTGTGATCTTCTGTTTTTTGCTTGGTCACCTCATCTTCCAGGGTACCAAGGCTGAAATACAAGAGCCCTTAAACACGACCAAGTATACTTTGGTAGCTCTTCATAGCTTACTTTCCTCCTGCTCACTTTGCTGAACACTAACTGCTCTTCTTCCACTTTTGGTTTTTGAAGAAGTCCCTGTTGGAGAAACCGTCAGAATTGATGTCTCAGTCATCATCTTTCCTGTCCCTCAGTGGCTTTTCTCTTAACCAGGTACGTGATGACAAAGTTGGAAGCCTTTATGCTGTTCAAACCTGCCTTTAAGCTAGATGTGTAGGCGCATCCTTTGGTACAAACCAATGGCAAGCACCAAGGAGACCCACGTGCCTAATTTTAGTCCGTATGAGCAAGATGATCTTTGCCTCCTATTGTTTTTGAAAATCAATTGTCTTCTGAAATTCATCCTAGCTATAGCTCACAGATGTGCTGTTGAGTCTTGTTGAGCTCCTGGGATGCTTTCAGAGGAATTGCTGAGAGAAAGGGTTCATCCCCAGGCTTTGTGACACAGTTGTTTCTTTATTCCTGACTGTTGGAATGCCTCTTCTCTTCCAAGGAACTGCTGAGCAGGGTCTTTTGAGTGGAAGCATGAAAAGTTTATGAAGGCATTGCGATCCAGCAGAAGAAATTCAGAATGTGATGGACTTTGTCAAGTAAATGTTCAAAAAAGATTCTGAGGAATGAGAAAGGTGTTAGAAAAGTGTTTAGATCTGTAACTGCTTCATTTGTGCGACCTGTTTCTCAGATTAATCTTGTACTCAAGCTCTTGCTTTTTTATTTCTTTGCTTTGCAGGAAAGGTATCCAAATAACAGCATGTTTAATGAGGTATATGGGAAAAATATGAATACCAGCACAAAGACAGAGGTCACCCCTTCAGTTGCCCATCAGGAGACTTCGCTATATTCTCTCTTTGAAGGGACCCCATGGTCTCCATCCCTTCCAGCCAGCTCAGGTAATCCTGGCATGAATGTCTCGACTTCAAGAGGATGGGAGTTAATTCTGAACCTACTCCAAGTTAACTGTAACTAGAAATTAAAAAGAAAATCTTTTACGAGGTCTGAAGGTTTCTGTTTATCTTTACATATCCTCTGAAATGTGATGGGATTCTGTCTCTATTGTAGTGTAAGAGCACAGATTTTAGTTGAAGCGGTTGAGCAGGGTGAAAGTTGCAGGAAGTGTTAAATCCTGAAATCTTTTCAACTTACTCCTCAGAAGTACTTGGGAGTAGGACTTAATTTTTAAAATGTCTGCTTTTAGTGTTGTTTCCTTGGAAAAAGCAGGAAGAACTAGATTTCATAATGCTGATATTTGAAAGAGAAACTGTAAAGAGTGAGGAGTAGAATATGACAGTTCTTTTTTTGAAGCAGCCTACAAAGCAAACTAGCATTTTCTTTAACCATTTTCTGAAGGGCATAAATACATTAGAATTGTCATGGCTTTACCCTCACTAAAAATCCAGCAGAGTGTGAGAGGAAGGAAGGAGTCAGCTGAGTCTAACAAATGAGAGGATTTTAAATAACTTGTCCCCTGCAGATGTTGCTTGGTCATAGTGAAACTTTTGCAACAAACCAGAAGTGACTGCTGTAGATGAAATGGAGGGAGCTGCAGAGGGCCTTAATGCTAGTAGGGGTAATGGCAGGACATGGTTACAGCTTTTAAGCTTTCACTTCACCTCATTTGAGATCACGTAGCTTCCTGGTGCCCTGCTCTGCTGGTTCTCTTTAGGTAGCACTCTGCCTGCACACACTCCCATGTCAGCCTCCTCCTTTGCTCGGTGTTTGGTTCTGGTCTGAATTACTTTCAGATTCACAGAAATGTGAAACTTTCAAATTTGAGTTGTGAACTTAAAGCTCCTTGAGATCTAAAGTTATTTTATATTGGCTTGTGGAGCTTGGAGATAGGATTTTTATTGCTTTGGTTTGAGAAAAGGTGCCCAAGAAACTTGGGGAAAGCTTAATCTGTTAGCCAACCCTCTTGAGGTTGTTTTTTGTTTTTCTAAGTGCACGTATGCATTAAACAGTCATACTGTTTTTTTTTATATGCACAAACATTTCCACTTAGAATTTAGGAATTTGCATTACACTCATGTGAAGGAATAAAAACAGGCCTTCAGCATTGGAAAAAATGGTGATGGCAGAATCGTTAGCAGCACTAAGAAAGTCAGAATGAGGAAGCTCCTCATCTTCACCTTTTTCCTCTTGCCTTCTAACCATCAGATCACTCGACACCAGCCAGCCAGTCTCCTCACTCCTCCAACCCCAGCAGCTTGCCAAGCTCCCCTCCAACCCATAATCACAATTCTGTTCCCTTCTCCAACTTTGGACCTATTGGGACTCCAGACAACAGAGACAGAAGAATCGCAGACCGCTGGAAAACAGATAAGCCAGGCAAGTGCTGCATTCCAGGCCTGGAAGAAGCCAGCTGTCAGCGTTTGTTTTGCAATAGATTTGTTTGAATTTGTCTCTCTTCCCCATTTCAGCGATGGGAGGGTTTGGTCTGGACTACCTCCCAGCCACGTCCTCATCCTCAGAGAGCAGCTGGCACCAGTCCAGCGCTCCCAGTGGCACCTGGGCAGCCCAGGGCCCCGCCATGGAGGACTCCTCAGCTGTGCTCATGGAGAGCCTAAAGGTGTGTTGAACTGAAGCTGTGCTCGGGCATGGGTGCTTGCCTATGGAAAGGGTGTGGTGTTATGGGATACAGGCAGTGTGCACTGCGTCCGAGTTCACTGGGACCTTGAAGGTTTTTTCCTGCAGATCCAGAGCAGGGTGGGAGGTGTGACCAGTGCTAAGAGATGTCACAGTTCTGCAGTTCTGCTGTTCTTGAATATTTTGTGGAACAAGAACAGGCTGGCAGAACTGGGAGAAATAACATTTGCTTTGACCAGTCTAAAATTAGAGATTGTTAATGTGCGATAGATTTTTCCGTTCACGAGGCAAGGGTGATCTTCAAGGGGAGCCTCTCTTCAGAAGGCCTTCTCTTGAAGTCTGGGTAACTTTCATGACAGGACAGGTATGAGTTGCAAAGGGAAGAGAGAACACAGAACAGTTTCTGCTTTTTCACCTGAAAGGAAAGGTCTGCCTCAAACCAGGAGGTGCTAGTGTTGACTGTTTGTTTTTAGTCCATCTGGTCCAGTTCCATGATGCACCCTGGACCCTCGGCCCTGGAGCAGCTGTTAATGCAGCAGAAGCAGAAGCAGCAACGTGGACAAGGCGCCATGAACCCGCCGCATTGAGAACGAGGTGGCAACCCTTGCAAACCAAGGCTCCATAAACCATGGCATGTTGGGTTTGCAGGACTGGCCCACACAGTCCTGTGCAGGTGGCAGCCCTCTCTTCTGTTCCTTGCTGTCAGGAGGGCGTAAGTGCTCCACCAACCCACTGAGTGTGCACAAAACGTCTGCAGTGCAAGCAAACAACATCAGGAACTCTCCCAATCCCTGGGCCCTCTGGAGGGAGAGAGGAACTGCTGTTTGTCTCACTCAGTGACCCGATATCACCGCCTCTCACCTTCTCCATCGTGCATGTCCCCAGCCACATGGGAAGCAAAAGCTGAGAACGAAGGGCAGATGGGAGAAGCTAATGAGAACTTCTCAATCCTTTTCCTCTCTTTGGGGATATAAAATAGGAATCCATTAATGATTGCTTTGCTGACTGAGAATGTAGTTGAAATTACTCCTAAACATCTTTATTACTATCTCAGTAGTAAGATCACACTGAATTCTTCCGTACACAGATGTGCTTTGTAGTCAGTGTGTAGCAGTGAAAGCCCCAGCTGCTGCTCCAGTCAGAGGTGGTTGGTGGCAAGGTGGGGCTCTATCTCCTGGGCTAGCAAAGGAGTTTCATGAAGGAGAGTCTGGCACTTGACACCACTTCACCTTTCACTCAAAGGCTTTGGCTGGCCCACGGGTGGGTTAGAGACTCCAGCATGAAATGCCCTCCTCTCAGTAGGTGTTTGAGCTGTAATGGGTGACGTGGGGCATTGCAGCACTCTGCTGGACGAGCAAGTTAACTGCTATGGGGTTTTAAATTAATGTTTGATTCCTGTACATTTTACTGTAGCAAAGTGGCTAGCCCCGCAAAGGGCAGGCTGCTCTGTGCATTCACAGCCTGACTCATTTTAATAGGTAGGTAGAAAGCTTTCAGTGTTTTTCATTTTTTCTTTCTCTCCCCATCCTTCCATCTTTGCTGGATGCTAGTAGTTTTATCGCCAATGTGCAACATCTTGCAGAAAGTAATCAGGAGTCCAGCAGGACTGGGTAAAGACGACAGTCAGCCTGGACAGTGTGGAGTGTACGAACCCCACAGGCATACACCAGCTCTGCAGAAACCCGTCCCCCGCCCTCCCAGCAGCAGCCCTCAACTTCCAGTTCTAGAAGGAGATCTGAGGTGCCACGGACACGCGTGTGTAACCCGCGCACGGAAGAAGCATAGTGCTGTTCGCATATGAAAAGATGCAGAAGGGAAAAGAAAATGTTTTATTTGCTATTTATTTAGGGGGAAGGAAGACTGGAAACGTCATTAAAGAAAAAGACAGCATTTTTGTTAGGTTTCCCAGGGAAGCGATCTCAATGTCCGTTTGCTGTGTTTAGCAATAGGGGTTTGTGTGATGATTCAGGATCTCTGGGCTGTAAGTCAGCTGCAAAGCAAAGCACACGCAGGAGCTTAAGTGACACTGGAGTCCGGGCGGCCCCAAAGAACGTAAAAAGGGAAAACTGAGGCCCAGTACCCTTCTGAGGGCATGAGCAGCTCCCCCACGTTCTCCACCTTCGCAACATCACTGTTCTTTGTTGCATTTTGAAGATGTATTTCCTTTTAAAAAGTCCAAAAAGTGAAGTTTCCACCCAATGCTAATACTGACTAAGCCCCCTCCCTCCCCCTTCCCCATCCCAGCCCCTCAGTTTGTGTATTGAGCCGTGCCCCCGGCAGCTGCGACATTCCAGTGTTAGAAGTGCCGCTGACTCTTGCACCTCAGCGAGCTGACCAGGTTCACCACCTCACTCCTGGCAGTGCCAGGTCCCAACGCACTGCTCCACTTGTGCATGAGAACCCGGTGTCAGGAACACGGCTGGCTCTCGGCTGGGACTCCCATCCCGCCCTCTGGCGCACGGGGGAGTGAGGGAAGGGACCCCAACAGAAACTGGTTTGTGTCGTAAGCTTTTTTTGTGTTTTTTGTCTGTCTGTGCAAGAACTGCAGCTGCTGAAATCAGCTTTGCCTTTAATTAAACCATGTTCTCTCCATGCGGGTCTGTGTGTTACGTTTATTTCCCCATGTAATTCAGCTGCAGGCTTTGAAAAACACGTTATTTTTCTGGAGAAATTGGAAGAAGGTTCAAACTTTAATTTTTTTTTTTCCAGTTTGAAAGAAAAATAAACTGCAGAGATTCTGGCTTGGGCTCAGTGCAAATAATTGGATCGTGGTTTTGTGCTGTGCAGTACAATGTGTTTTATGTATGGAACCAAAAGGCTGGGATGGTAGCAGCTTCCAGAGCTTAAATCTGATTAGAGCACAGGCAGCAGGAGCTGAAGGACACACAGCCTTCTGCTGTGGCCCTGCTGTAAATCGGGATGGCACCTGCACTGCTCCAGTTTTGAGAGGTCATGAGGTTGTTTTCTTTTTTTTTTTTTTTTTTAAATCCGGAGTAAGTTCCTTTTAAAATAAATATGAGATTTAGGTAATGGGGTTGTATAGGATAAGTGTTGATTGGTGCAGGGTGAGGCTGCATGGTGTCTCTTATTTCAGCTCTTGAGGATAGCAGTGATGTTTTAAGGAAGTAGATTCTCTTTGCAAGTTCCTGGTCCAAAGTTTCCCGAGCTCCCCAGTCTGTTTTTCCCTGCTTTTCCATTGATTTTCACAGAACCACAGCATGGCCCGAGTTGAAAAGGACCACAATGCTCATCCAGTTCCAACCCCCTGCTATGTGCAGGGTCTCCAACCAGCAGACCAGGCTGCTCAGAGCCACATCCAGCCTGGCCTTGAATGCCTGCAGGGATGGGGCATCCACAGCCTCCTTGGGCAAGCGGCTGATTTACCTTGTGGAAGCTCTGCCCAGGGCAGGTGAGTGGGGTAGAGCTGCTGCTACCAAGCCTGATGGTAAGCACAGTCCTTGGGACTGACTGTACTCCTAGCAGGGAGATTGCTAGTGACTTTTTTTTTAATGTGTTTTATACATAGCAACACAAAAGGTAACACACACACAAAAATGAAGATTTTAATACATGTAGCAATAATATTCTATTCATCTATTCAGATGCAGTGATTAATGTGGGAACTTCTTAGTTGCAACATTTGAATTCTTAATTTCTTTCAGTGTCCATGTCTCCTTACACTTCTGAAATCAGATCTCTGGGTCTTTAGTGTTACCATCACAAACAAAAGCAGAGGGGAAGATGCCTATCTTGCCATTGCATTGTCCTTCCAACCAGTCTTCATTCACTGCAAGATAAAATTGACACCATTTTTGTCACCCTAGGGATGTGCAGGAGCACGGTTACCCATTTTAAGATCATCTGCAGGTAAATAGCCTGGTGAAGAGGTGACAGGAGGCGGGGAGGAAGAGTGCAGGAGAGAGAGAGAGACAGCAAAGTTTATGAGGTAAGAAAAACCTCAAAAGAAAAGCAGCCAGGAAAGGGTGCCAAGTGAGAGGAATTGGAATGACAGCGCTCTGGGCATGGTGCAGGGTCAGAAGGAAGCAAGAATACACTGATCAGCGAGCTTGAAGACAGCTGAAGTGAAACTCTCCCATCTTGCAATTGTTAGGACAGCAGGTTGTGTGTCCTTTCCCTTGGCTTCCACCTGCTGTCCCTGTGACGTTTTCTTACTGGTCTGAAGCCTTTGCATTCGATGCAAACCTTCTCGCCCCATTTTCCACCTGGAGGTGGCAGACTGCAGTTTGCAGGAGCAGCATCCTATGGCACAGGCCGATATGTGTTTGGCACCTTGGAGCCAGGCCCATGCTTTCCCTCCCATCTCCTGCAGTGGCAGGAGCACAGTTACCTTTGGATAAAACAAGTATCACATCTCCAGCCTGAAACTCCAGGTCTTCGGGCTGGGTGGCCTCATAACTGTACTGTGCTACCACTTGGGTTGGTCCCGTCTCTGCTGTTGCCTTCTGCGACTCCTCTGGTTTGCTGTCAAGTAAGAATCCCTCTCCCTAGGGCAGGAAAGAAGCTGGTGAAGTCACCCTGTGGCTCCTGCTTTGCACCAGAACGTGACAGATAAGCTCTGCTTAGGCTTCAGCCTGTGCCAGTGAGCCCCTTGCCAGCACCAGCAGAAGAGCTGGTCGCTGCTGCTGACCTCTGTGCAGTCGCACCACACCGTCAGGCACCGATCCTTGCTGTGGTTCCATGCTGCCTCTAGGTTCTGTGTGCTCAGAGTCACCAGCTCTCTGCTAACTGCAGGCTTGTACCTGGGCACCGGAGGAACAGGTAAGGGGACAGCCACAAAAACTCAGCTCCTGCAGCAGGCAGTTCTCACCTCAGCATTGTGTGCTCAGGCTGCAGCTCCAGCTTGTCGCAAACCAGGTCCAGGAGCTCCTTGTAGGACAGGTCTGGCTTGACTTGCGTGGCGACTGTGTATTTGTAATGCACCTTGAGAACGTAGGGCTTGGGGACGGCCGGTTCGGTTTCCTGCAGGTGGGGAATTGAGGCATCAGGGATCTCCCTGCTCCCACAGCATGGGGAGCTTGGCTATGGGCAGGGAAAGGAACTGGGGCATAGGACTGCTGAGTGACAGCTGAGCTCAAGAAACCATCTCACTGAATGCTGGCAGTCCTCAATACTTCTGGAGCAGGCCACTAAAGCTATGCTGCACGTGTGGCTGGTTGCCTGCCCTGGGTTTGACCTGGCAGTGAATGCAGCAATGCACTGGGCACCTAGTGACCGCAGTGTGGCTTCCCAGTGACCGGGCTCAAGGTGTGCCCCCACCCCTCTGCACTTGTTCTCATTTGGGATACTGCTTCTCCTGGAAGAGACCTCCCAAGCTGTACGTAACGCAGATCTGGGCTCTGCCTTCCACCACAGCACAAGGTCTTACCTTATTGGCTTCTCTCTGCTGCGTTGATGAAACAGGAACGAAGTCTGAGGAGGCAGGATAAGGTAGGTCAACAAGTGGAACAGCATAAGCATTACTGCTGTGGGCTTAAATGTGTTTCCAGATCCTCTCAGCCCTTCAACACCCACTGTTATCTACAGCAGCACCTCCCAGCCCTGAAGCCAGCTGTGGTTGCTCGAACAGATCGGTATCAGCTGCAATGAGGTTCTTCTGTGGGATTCTTCAGTAACCACTGAGAAAAGAGGTTAGGGCTCTGCCTTGCCTGCTGTATTTCAGGTGCTCACATGGTAGGGCCTGTTCTGTGTTTGTAGGAATTGGAACTTTAGGTGGGATGCAGTTCCTCAATGGGCTTTGACATATCAGTGCATTTGCAAGCACAAACAATGATCTATCTTGCCCACCGTCACACGGCTGCTTCTGGCAGCTAATAACCTTAAATATGGGAATTTGCAGACAAAACAGGAGCCCTAAGCCACACTTTCAGCTGGCAGTGCCTGCCTTGGTTCACCACGTTCAAGCATCTGTGTGGCCCTGGTGCCACCACCCCTGCCCCAGGTGCTGAGACACACCAGCCACATCTCCTTCCTGTAGCTCCCTAGAATTTGGCCTAGCACTAAGATAATCCCAGCTGCCCTGCTTTACGGAGAAGCCTGTAATTCACATTCTGCTCTGGGTCTTATGCAAGCTGGGTCACTTGCCCTGCTGCTTTCCCTAGGCCCTTTTTTCCATTAGCTGCTGCCCTAATTAAAAGCAAAAAGGGGACCTCGAGCTTTATTTTGTTCCATCCTCAGTGCTGCAGTTGCAGTATTGCCTCCTCTTTTAATGCCCGCAACCCAAAAGAAGCAGGGATGGCCCCCAGCCCTGGTTCTCCATAGGACACAGTATAACAAGAGACTGTCCCTACAGCTTCCCCCGTTCCTTCCCTCCTTACACTGACCTGGTGCTGGCCGCCGGGGCTTTGGAGCAGCGCTGCTGGGTGGCTCAGGGATGTCAAGCTCAGGTGGGGCTTCATCCTGTGCCGATAGGAAAAGGGCAGCACTGGCACTCAGCATCCCTAGGGGAGCATGTACAGTCCCCGGGGTGCTGCTGCCTTGGGGACCCCCTCCTGCCATTCGAGGCAGGAGTCCTGGGGCTGAGTTCTGCCTACTGTCCATTGATTCGGGGTGGAACAGGGCAGTTCTGGTCTCTGTGAGAGCAAACAAGGACAGTTTTTCAGAAGACAGTGCTGTTTAGGAAGCAGTGTCTGATGAGTATGTCCAGACCTGTTTTCTCAAGGTGTGTTTGGAGTTTTGAATCAGTGAATTGCAGGGTGAATTCACTGCCCCTTCACCTCCCCAGGGCTACCACCTCCCTCCCCAGGGATCATCAGCACGGCATCTGCACAGATTTTGCAGGCTCTGAGCTTGTGCTGAAATGGCCATAAAACCAGGAGTCCCCCAGCATTGAAAGGAAGAAAGGTTTGAGGCATGGGTCCTGCTGGGTGATCTATGTGATGTCCTGGGGCCACCAGCTTCTCCTGGGCTCCTTACCTGGACGTGCAGCTTGTGCTGGAGCTCCATGGGCTCAAGGAAGTTGCAGGGGACAATCCCTTTCTGCAGGGAAGAGACAAGGGAGGAGCATTGTTGGGACTCAGGGGTTAGTGGCTGCCTGGGGTGAAAAGGTCGTCTAGTTTCAGCCCTGTGAATAGCCTTGAATCATCTTGAGATGATTACTTGACCATCCAGGAGACTGAAGATAAGGGAATGATTTCTGTGTGGTACTTATGATGGGCAGCTTGGGAACACGTGGTCAGGCAAGCAAAGCAGCACATCTGGCCCCTGCCTGGTAGGAGCAACAGGAGCAGGACACCAGGAGGTTCCTTCTACCAGCCTATAGCCATCTGCCCTCAGACTTCAATACAGGATGCAAGGAAACTGGGTTCAGAAACCCCATTATTGCCCTACCAGTCCTCTGTAGTCCCTTTGTGCCAGCAGACCCCCATACCTTTCCGTTAAACATCACCGTAGCCCAGTTGTCCTTCTCTTTCTTCAGGACAAAGACGATGTTTCCAGGCAGGACCTGCAGCTCCTCAGCAGTTTCAGGTATGAACTCATACAGGACGCGGTGCGGCTGCCCTTCAAGAGCCCTGGAATGGAAGCCAGCATCATGTCAGGAGGGGAGGTGATGCCGCTGCTTTACCTCACAGGGGGCCTAAGCTCTGCTCCCTCATTTCTCTCCTCCTCTCTCCCACTGATTCTGAACACTCACTCAGCTGGATGGTGCAGGACATGGCTGCTGCACCAGGCTGTTTGTTAGCAATGCTGCCGATGTTTCATCCGACCTACCTGAGGATTTCTGGTGTCTTGGGCCTGGGGGGAGGCCCAGAAGCCTGTGAACAAGAAGACAGAAGGAAATCCGTCATAATCTGGAGGATTTGGGTTGCTTTGCAGAAACGTCCTGCAGTCCTTTCCCGTGCCTGTTGTCCTCCCTGCGTGGGTCCCTCCTTCTCACACTGGTATCAGGTCATTAGTTTCCTTCTCCACTCAGCCCTTATGAATCTTACGGGAGGGTTTGTCACCTCCCCGAGCTCCCAAAGGCCCACCCATGGCTCAGGGCCTGGCTTCCCCATAACCTCAGCTCAGATATGAGTGGGCTTGGGCTGTGACCTCTGGTGAAGGAAGCAGCTGGGATGTGGGAGTAGCTTCCTCCTCACCCTGGCCGTGGTAGGAAGTTTGGGGTGGTGACGCTGCTTATTGCTCACCATTCTCATCCAGATGTCCCCCACCCCCAAGTATGCCCAAAGTTCTGCTTGGTATCCCTGTGTATGCTTGAAGCTCTCTGCACCACATGGACTGCAGGGCACTGATTCCTTACCTGCGGTTGGAGGGGAGCAAATCCTGAAAAACTGTCCTTGTCCACCACGGATGCCACCACCTACAGCCAAAGGAAGACATGCTGTGACTTGGTGATCCTCTTAGACCTCTGATCTCTGACATCCACTGTCCTCCTTTGCTTCCATCCAAGTCAACCTCTTTGGGTATGGGTGCTCTGGGTTTGCTTTCCCTGGCAGCGCTGGCACTGGGGTGTCCATTCTGCCTCCCAGTGCCTGAGCTTGAGGGTGCACCCCCGTGCTTGGACCTTCCACAGTAATGTGGGAGAAGCCCTGCTCAATTGTCTGAGCTGCTTCAGGCTGAGCAGAGCCAGTACTGGAGGTTACTTGCGGGTGTCAGATTTTAAATAAATTCCTTTTTTTTTTTTTTCTTCCCTTGTGCACCAAATATCTTGGCTTGGTTTGAAGCTCCAGTGGGACCTTCCCATCTCACCACTGAGTGACCATCCCTCACTTCTCATTAAGGAAAGTGAAAATGGGCCATGCTGAGCCACACAGATAAAAGGGTGTTTCTGTGAGCTTAACTCTGCTATTCCTACATAGTCCTGGTGCCTGCAGCATCCCCAAGGTTTGGGCTGGCTTTGCATCTCTGTGCTCAGCAAGCACAGCTCAGTTCTTGGTGGCTGTAAGGCAGAGAGGGCAATCGGCATCTCTCTTCAGCCTGCAGACGTGGCTTGCATTAATGCTCCTTTCTTACCATGGCTTTTCCCAGGTAGTCCTTCTTCTCCAGCTGAGCAACTTGCTTTTCATTTGGTCGAAACAGCTTCCCTGTGGGAATTGCCACTGGCTCATAGAGCTTCTGCTTCTGTAGCAGGGAGAAATCAAAGAACCATTAAGGTTGGAAAAGCCTTTTAAGATCATCTAGTCATGGACCTCCATAGGCAGGCACTGAGCTGAGACCTGCTGCTCCTCACCAAGATGGCTTCCATTGCCCTGTCAATCTTGTTGTGCTGGTGCTCACTCTTTGAGCTCATTGCCAGTGTCAGGTGCTCCTCAGCTTTCTTCCAGTCCTCCGTGCTGGCATACACCAGTGCGATGTTGTAAAGGATCTGCAGAGGGATGGGAGCCAGAGAATGGTCTTTTAGAGGCACTAGACCCTTGCTGCGGGTGTTTTTTGCTACCCTGATGACATCTTGGGTAACACCAGCTCTCTATTCCTACTCTAGAATGCTTGATTTTTTTGCAAGGCATGAATCGTAGAATCCTTCAGGTTGGAAAAGACATCTCAGTTCACAAAGTCCATCCCCATCATGCTCACTAACCACGTCCCTCAGTGCCACATCTTGGACACCTTCAGGAATGGTGACTCCAACACCTCCCTGGGCAGCCTGTGCCACTGCATCACCACTCTTTCAGAGGAGAAATGTTCCTAATATCTAACCTGAACATCCCCTGGCACAACTCAAGGCCATTCCCTCTCATCCAATTGCAGTTACATGGGAGCAGAGGCCGACCCCACCTCACCACAGCCTCCTTTCAGGCAGTTGCAGAGCAGTGAAGTCTCCCCTGAGCTCCTCTTCTCCACTCTGCCCCGTCCCATTCCCTCAGCTGCTCCCCATCGCGCTGTGCTCCACACCCCAAGCAGCTCCATGCCATTCTCTGGACATGAAGAGTCCAGTGAAAAACCATTGTGTGCATTTTCCCTGGATTTTGTTGACCGAGACTGAAACACCGTTTGGTTTCCATCACCTCACAAGCGAAGAGCCTGTAGCGCAGCCCCAGGATCTTGTAGTCAATGAGCTGGTTGCCTCGCAGCTGGGCCAGAGCCTCCTTGAAATCCTTCATGGCCATTTCATAGCTGGGGAGGAGAGGACGAGGTAGAGGCTCCCAAGGCCCCTCCACCTCCTCGTGACGGTGTTCTGGTAGCCCACGTAAGCACTTCACCTCAGGGCTGAGTCCTCGTCCCCCCACACTGCCCACGGCTGCTCAGCCAACCGCCACCCACCGGATGGGGGGGGGGGGGGGGGTAAAACCAAAGCCATGCACTCACTTGTGTCTCTTGTAGAAGACGTTTCCCCGCTGGAAGTAGGCCACGGCCAGGTGCTTGTCACAGCTGATGCTCTGGGTGAGCGCCTGCAGGGAACGGGGCAAGAGGAGCGAGAAGGGAACATCTGCAAGGAGAACTGGGCGACATGTCCCCACAGCATTGGGAGCTGTGCCTTACCTCCTCTGCCTCGGCCAGCTGCCCCAGGACCAGGTGGGTGCAGCCGATGTTGAAGCAGATTTTGGCCGGTGGGTTCTGGATGGCGGTGAAGGCCTTCAGGGCTGCGTGCCACTCCTTGCCATCCGCAGCACACACCCCCTCCTGCCACAGCCGGATGGTCTCCACCAGCGACATGATGGACGCGGTGCGCCCAGCCTTCCCTGCGGTGTCTGCCTCCCTCTCCCAGCCCCTCCCGGCTGCACGTCTGCCTTCCCACGGCCTGCCTGGTGTCACAAACCCACCAGGAAGTGGCCCTGGTGGTGTCAGAGTAGCGTGGCCCCGAGATGGGGAAGTGGAACTGCCCTGCTGCTACGGGCTTCCACTCGGGGCTGTGCCTGCATTGCAGCTTCTCCTCCTCGGGTTGTGCTTCTGGGGGCTTTGTGTGGGGGTGCCGGCAGAGGAGGGGTTTATTGGCTTGAGGTTGGCCTTGCAAAGCTGTTTGGTGAGTGCTGCAGCCCATCATAAGCGTTTCGTAAGAATCTGAAAGCTGTCAGCAAGACTTTGCCTTGTGTATTTATGCAGGCTTCCCCATAGATAATGCCAACAGCAGGAGGGAGAGCGCGGAGGAGACTTCTGCTCTACTGCTCAGAAGAAACCTGATCTGCTGAGGGCTGGGTTTGAAGAGTGTGATAGAGCGCATCTGCAGACTTCCGTGCACCCTCATGGCCTCCCTGCAGGGCTCTGCTCTCACACTCCCATCCAGCAATGGTTCCCCCCTGTTGGGGTGCTGCCCTGCTGGCTGGGCTATCTGCTAGCCCAGGTTGATCCCAGAACTGGAGCCAGCGATGCGAGGGAGGATGTGAGATCCCTCCTGTGGAAAGTGCTCATTTCACCTGCATTTTGCACACAGATGAGATCCGAAGCACAGCAAGTGCACACTGCAACTGCTCCTTCTGATAATTTTAACCTCACATACAGCTTCCAATTTTGAAGCTGTGATAAGCACTGCCTTTCTAGTAACAGAGCAAGCCTCTTGTTCCCCTTTCTCTCAGTTTAGTAGAAGGAGAAACCTTTTTCTTGTCTGAAGTGAGGAATGTGGATGTTATCATCTGCATTGTGAGCCCCTTGAAGCACAAGCACAAGTCACTGAGAGCTGGTAGGAATGGCACAGGACTGCCTGAAATCCATCGAGTGTGCAGTAGTCGCCTTTAAGTTTGCACTGCAATATGCATGGTTTTATCATCATTGCTGGAGTGAAGAGACACAAAAAGAGCCCAGATCAGCACTTCCTCGTGTCCTACATCTGCATTTCCAGGGATAGGAGTGTGCCCATCATGTGACGCTGCTGTGGAGGCAGATGGGTGAGCAGGGCCAGCATGATGCACCGTGCTGTGATGTGAGCACAGCGTGCTCCTGAGCTCACTGCCCCTTCCCGTTTCAGTCAGCAGCAGTCAGCAGAAGAGAGGCCTTCCCTCAGCTCTGCCCTCCTACGCTGCGCCTGCAGGCAGGCTCATTTTGTGCATCCCTGAGCACACAGGAACAAAATAAACACGTCTTTATAACCGTTCCTAAATACTTCATAGCACACCCTGAGGGGAATCTGGAAAACCTGAAGATTGCTCTTCCGCTGCCTTTGTTAGTCCAATGCCACACAGAGGGAGCCGGTCCACTGTGACTTTGATTGGTTTTGGAAAGTTGATTACAGGTTCATCCCCTGGAGATGCCAGAGATGAACACAATCCCAACCACGAGATCAGGACTTTCACCCCCTGCAACAACCCCGCCTCACTGTTTTTCTCCTTTAGGGAAGGCATACAGCATCAGTGGTTGAGAACATCACTCCATGGTTCAAGTCTGAGTGCAGGCAGGGACACCTCTAGCAATCCTGGTTTGGAACATCTCCTGTTGTTAAAATGTCTTGAAACAACCTCAGATTTTCTTGTATGCCACGTATTGCCATGATTTAAAGGAGAAACATCTGCTAGAAAGCAAGCTTAGCAAGATAAATAATGGAGGGGAGAAGCTCTAGGGCTTGCTTTTTATCTTTGGTCAGCCCTTGCATTCAGCTGCCTGCAGAATTAAAAAGAAGTTAGCCTCAAGATATTTCAGACTCCAAGTAAATATTCAGTGACGATTTATTTGTCTGGTCTTTATTACAAAAAAAAAAAAAAAAAAAAAAAAAAA
>NW_024884733.1:2771857-2808100 GCF_019232065.1 Centrocercus urophasianus | reverse complement strand
AAAAAAAAAAAAAAAAAAAAAAAAAAAAAAAAAAAAAAGCAGATATCAAAAAACAGCAAAGAGTTTACAAGTTCCCCAACCGTTTCACACAATGGAACTGTTGTAAAATGGCAAATGTAAAACTGTGTGTCTCAGTCGTGGCCCTAACCTTCAGTGGTGAGCTGTGGGCTGGGATGCCCAGAGCTTCCTTAATTCCTTTTTAAAATACTCCTCTTTATTTTGGAACTTTTATTTGTCTACTAATGCGCTGTGGTACAGCAGGAATGTCAACTGTCTGGTAAGCCTCAAGACTACTTCCCTTTTCTTCTCCTGTGTAGGATCTTTAGTTCCCAAAATAAAAAGCTTCCTGGACTGGGCTCCAGTGTAAATGGACCTTTAAATTCTAGCATATGAAGTGCAGGAAGGACAGCTCCACCCTCGCTGTGATCTGCCTGCTGTTCACCTGGCCTCTGACTGAGCACAGCACGTCGGAACAGGCCACGAGGTGTGAGGTTAAGGAAAATACCTGGCTTACTGGAATGACGATCGGTCAGAGGGAAGCTGCTCTTTTCTGTCCTACTCACTGCTGTAGGCTCAGAGGCTGACCAAAGGAAACATGGTCCAGTTACCAACGTTTGCAGCTGCCCCACTTTTCAAATATTTATCTTACATCAGAACACTGCTTGGCTAGCAAAAAGGATTTAAGACATTGCCCTACGTCCCTCAGCACTTGTGTGGAAAGTCAGGCCCAAATCTGCCATAATTATACACAAATACAAATCAATCTAAACATGTTGTCAATGTAGCTATGCGTGTCACTGAAATGCTCGAGTACCAAATAGTCCTGTTAGAAATAAAATTGCACCTTCATAATTTTCCAGAGTTTAACAAAAAGAGATCATGATATGCATTACTTGTCAGGTACGAAAGAAGCAGCGAGAAGGCAAGCTGAGAGACAGGTGCTGCCCATGGGGCAGCAATGGCATCTGGGTGGGTTTTGCACCAGCATTTCCCACACCACGGAGAGCAAACAGCCATTTGCTGCTGGAGTTAAACCGTTTTCCTGGCAGTCAACACACGGACGATGGACCCCAATCCACCAGCAGCCAGTGCCTGAGAAGAGAAACATGGCAGTGAGCAGCAAGTCGTGGCTACAGACCCAACCAGCTGCTGGTTGGACTTCCCCACCGTATACAAATAAGCACCTTTCAGCAGCTCAAACCCAGAACAACAACAGGGAAGCATGGCTGCATTCATTTTAGGGACAGCAAGTTAACACGCTTTTGTTTCCCTGCATAACTAAGTTGCAAATTTGGCTTCCCTCAAGGAAGGAAATTCTATTTCCGTCCCCTTGAACCACTATGTTGAACTATTTTGTTCGCCCCAGTCTGACTTAAAAAAATACACATAAATCAAACTCTAAATGCAGAATTGTTACTCAAGGAATCAGAAGAATGAGGAAGAACAACAGAACTCTGAACGTGCAGGACAGCGCACTCCTCACTGCGGGAAACGCAGCACTTGGCTGTTGGCACACTGTGGTTACGGACAACTCCGAGCTGGTCAGAAGGGACAGGTGAGGAAGGAAGGGAGGTGTTCCCTCTCTCTATCATGAGAGGAACAGAGTGCTCATCAAGAATGGCTACAGACAAGTTGAAAGCTTACGGGTGGGAGTTAAGAGACCAAGGAAACAAAGGGAGCAAGAAGAAAAGGCACTGGCAAAGGAAGCAGGGACAGACACCCCAGGAGGAGTACAGGGATGCTGCTGGGCTGTGCAGGGGTGGGGTCAGGATGGCTGAGGCCCAACTGGAAGTGGGCTTGGCAAGGGACACAAAGAACAAGAAAGTGCTCCACAGGTACATCAGCCAGGGACACAGATGGTCTTCCTTAGGGGTCAGTACTGGAACTGGTGTTCTTTAATATCTTCATCAGTGGGACCGAGCGTGCCCTCAGCAAGTCTGTGGGTGACACCAAGCTGTGTGGTGCAGACAACGTGCCAAGGGATGAGATGCTGTTCAGAGAGACTTAGACAGGCCAAGCAGCAGGCCCAGGAGAGCCTCATGGGGCTCAACAAACCCAAGTGCAAGGTCTTGCAACTGGATCATGACAACCCCCACCATCAGTGCAAGCTGGTGGATAAAGGATAGAGCGCAGCCCTGATGAAAAGGTCTTGGGGGCTGTAGGGAAACTGCTAGGTTACAACATGAATTGGTGATTGAGCACCTGATTGAAGGCGTGTGGCTGGGCCAGGGAGAACAACCAAATTGTTTGCACCTGTGCTTCCCATGTGATCAGAAGGGGTGGAGCCAGGGTGGATCCACCCTGAGCTCACATAAAGGCCAGCCATGGAAGGGTGAGCATCTCTTGGGTTACTTCCTGGGGAATGCTGAGTACTTAGAGAGACTTTTCTCCAGTTGGGTGAGTTTAACTCTTCTTTCTTTATATGGTATTAGCCTACCTGCAAATACTTCACTTGCTATAACTAAGAACCTGTCAGAAGCAATTTTGCTTCTTCGTAAGTCAAAATGGGGTACTGGTGGATGGCAGCTGGGCATGAGCCACTCATGTGCCCTTGCAGCCCAGGAAGTCAACTGTATCCCAGGCTGCACCAAAAGCAGCATGGCCAGCAGACTGAGGGAGGTGATGCTGCCTCTCTGCTCTGTGCTGGTGAGACCTCATCTGGAGTACTGGATCTAGATGTGGAGTCTTTGGTACGGCAGAGACATGCTCCTGCTGGAGCATATCTGGAGAAAGGCTACAGAAATGACCTAAGGAATGGAACACCTCCTCTGTGAGGGCAGGCTGAGAGCTGTGGCTGTTCAGCATAGAGAGGAAAAGGCTCTGGGGAGACTAAGAGAAGCATGTCACTGTCTAAAAGAGGGCTGTAAGAAAAAAGGGGACGCTTCTTAGCAGGATCTGTTTTGACGTGACAAGAGAAAATGGATTCAAACTAAGAGGGGAGGTTAAGACTGGATTTAAGGAAGAAGTTTTTTACGATAAGGGAGGTGAAGCACTGACACAGGTTGCCCAGAGATACAGTGAGTGCCCCGTCCCTGGAGACACCCAAGGTCAGGTTGGGCAGGGCACCGATGGAGCTGTGGGCGTCCCTGTTCAGTGCAGGGAGGTTGGAGCAGGTGGCCTTCAGAGGTCCCTTCCAACTCAAACAATTCCATGATCCTGTGAACCTATTTTAGTTTCACCAGGCGAAGGGTGGCTCTTACCAGGCTCAGTGAGTGTGCCCAGGACCCAGGAACCTGTTCCACAAAAAACCCAGGGGAAGAGCACATTCTGTACACACACCTTCTCATGCCACTGCAGCAGCACAGCACTGCTGTTGTCAGAGGGGCTCTCAAAGCCTTTGTAGATGTATTTCATTAGCAGATCAACACCATTCTTATCCAGGGACTGGACTGCCTTCTCGATATCGTTGGCTTTGAATGAGATGAGGACCTTCAGGACAATACTTTCTGCACGATCCTGTCAATAGGTAAGAAAGGCAGAGAGACTTATTCTTGTATAAGATGCAAAATAATACATTTGAGTAGAGCAGTTTGTACACAAATCTTATAATACTTTCTCTATTTAATAATTGTCTTTCAATGCTAAATAGTATAATGGAGTTGTGAGTTTGCTCTGCTCTACGTTTCTCTGCCTCTCTGCTTGTTGCAATTTTTCATCCATTAAATGAGGTTAGGGCTAAATACTAACTTGCATATTGAAATTCAAGTTCTGACAAGCTCCAAAAAAGGTAAGGATTGAGTACTTGGCTGGCCTTATTTGTTACCAGAGCTTTTCCCATATCTTTGCCCTGTTTAACGAGGCACAAATATTATATTCCATGGAAGTGGCACTGGCCAAGCTGGAAGGAAAAACTGCTGTAAGCCACATGCTTTCAGGAAAATCAGCTCCTGTCCTAGGTGCAGAGGACACGGTCTGGCAGCATTAACAATATTATGCATTAATGACCATTTGCAAGTCAGTGTGGATGTCATTTCAGGTCCAGGAGTTTGTGTGGCATGATTACAGCCCTAGATTAGCCACGCAATCAGCAGAAAGTGACTGTTCCTGTTCATCCATCACTAACTGAGGGAGGATGAAAGAGGTCTGAAGCTTGTTAGAGTTCTAAATAATTCCATCATACAAATACTTCGAGCAGCTTACTCTTGCATTATAGATGTTTAGTTTCCTTATTTCAAGTTCACAGTCACTTGACTTAGTGAGACTTCTCACATGAAAAGCTCTGAGCAAAGCTTAAGTCACATAAGGATGACTAAATGTTTAGTGAAACACAGAAAGTCAGCTGCTCTGCCCTCTCCAGTTGCACTACCTTTGCACTGTATTAAGAACTTCAGTACAGATCTAACAGAAACATTCATCTGAAGATAAAGCTGGTCGTGCTTTTAGACAGTGTCTGCAACAAACACCAGCTGGTTCTCTGTGAAATGCCTTGGGAAGGGGCTTGGGGAAGATCCTCCACCAGGGGTCTGCTGAGGACAGTCTGGTGTCAGAGCAGCAGAGCACAGAGCTGTGAGGCTCTGCTCAGCATCTCCTCCCATCTGCCTCTTCCTCTCGCCACTGCAATCACGAATGACTCAAGGCTCGTTCTGGGGAGATACAGAAGTACGTGCAAGCAGCACTCTCCTGTGTTCTGTCAGAGGGGAAGTGCACGTGATTGCTGAGGTTCCAACGGCTTAATTTTGATTGGCTGCAATAACCACCAGTTCTTCCTTTTTTGTAGGCCCAGGTCTGGCTGTGCTAGCCGTTTCCTCAGTCGCTGCTGGCTGCGGTTCTGCAGCTGTTTGGTGCTGAGCTGGGGAAGCTGCCCTGAGGAGCGTGACCTGCAGCAGGGGCGGGCTGTGATGTGCCAGACCCACCCAGGCACAGCACGTACAGCTGAGGGGCAGCCAGCTAAAGGTGCACCAGGCTGTGAGCAGCTGATGGAGCTGTGGGTGCCCCCCTTCACTGCACGGGAGTTGGACCGGGAGGCCTTTAAAGGTCTCCTCCAACTCAAAGCATTCTATAAAGGCACGCAGACATCCGAGCTGCGGTTTTTAGAACAGGACAGAGATGGGGGATGCCGGGACACGTCCCAGCGCCCGGCTTTCTGCAGACGCGAACAGGAAGGCACGCTTAAGGAAGCGCCGGGCTCACCTTCACGGCCTGGTTCTTCGTGTTGATGGGCGGATTCTTCAGAGCCGCCTGCAGCGCGGCCATCATGTTCCCTGTGCCGGGCGTTAAGGAGCAGCAGCGGCAGCGCTCCCTCAGCACCCGCCCGGCTTCGGGGGCGGCCCGTCGAGGATCGCACCGCCTCGCCCCGCTCAGCCGCCCGGTTCCCGTCGGCCGGCCCGCCATCGTTTCCTCCCCCACCCCTCCTCTCGCCCCGTGACGGAAGGATATTGCCTGAGGCACGAATCCACCTCGCCTTCGTCGGGTCCCGCTTGCCCGTCGCCTCCGTCCTCCTCGTCCACGAACTTGTTCTCGTCGTACTCGTCCACATCCACCCGGCGGAAGCGGGCGGACGACACGGTGTGCTTGGCCATGGCCGCCCGCTCGCCGCCGCCTCCGCGCTCTGCCGCCCCGCCTGTCCCCGGGCGCAGGCGCCTACCGCCGGCCGCACTGCGCAGGCGCGCTGCGGGGCCCGCTCTAGCGACGCGAGAAGACAGCCCGGGGTGAGGCGAGCGGCCATTGGTCAGCCCCGCGCGCTCTTCCCGCCGCCCGCGCGCCGTTTCTGTGGTGACGGGGCGGCGCCGCTCCCTCAGCCGTGGGAGGAGCGCTGCTTTGATACCCGCAGCTCCCTGGGCGGCTCCTGCCATTGCGTCACCGCTCCTCGTTCCCAACCTGAACCTCCCTCGGTGCAGCTTCAGGCCATCGCCTCTTACCCTGTCGCTGTTACCGGGAGCAGGGGCTGACCCTACCTCACTACAGCCTCCTTTCACGCAGTGCGAAAATGCAGTGAAGCCTCCCCTGAGCTCCTCTCCTGCGTGCTGCCCCGTCCCGTTCCCTCAGCGGCTCCCCATCACACCCCGCACAGCTCCCTGCCATTCTCTGCACGCATTCCGGAGGCTCGGTGTCTTCCTTGCCCAGAACTGAACACAGCGCTCGTACTGTTAGTACCGACTGTACCGTACAGTCAATTAATTTTCAAGTTCCACAGTTGTAACCTGCATTAACATTCATCAGAAGCAATATCAGGGTGGATTTTTTGGCTGCTTGTGTTCTTGGTTTTACAGCCTGGAGGTGGTTCGGGTTCTGTCACCTTTGCTGTCGGTTCCTGCTGGCCATCATTGCTTCAGGATTACGACTTTCATTAATAAACTCCTTTGGCATTTTTAAGTGCCTTACAATATTTATAGGTCTGGGGTGGAGACGTTCCCTCTGGGAGGGCAGAAACAAGCCTGGAAAAAGCACCGAGTGTCTTTGAGACAGGAGATGTGGCAAACTGCCCTTTGTCACTGGTAAAGGCTGCTGGAAGGCAGGGCGAGAAAAAGCCCTTGGGTTTTGCTGCACAGCAGGCTCTCCATGTGTTGCTTGTGGAAATGCTGTCCTACAATAGGTTTTCACTCCTTTGAAGTTAATTTGGTGTGGATTCTGTCCATCTGATATGGTTCCTGGCGGTAAAGCCGTGTGCTGAAGCGCTGACCCTGGGATGCCATACACGAAGTTGGAGAGGAGGTGACACCAAGTCCCCACAGGCAGCGGTTGCAGTGTGACCCATGGCCACAGGCTGGCCAGGCTGCGCAGGGCTCGGCGGTTCCACGCGGCCGTGGGTAAGCTGTCCTCAACGTGGTAAGGCTGGGAGAAGTAGAGGCAGAGCCTGGTTTCTGAGTGCTTCAGCAAGAAGTTGTAGATTTTACTTATGCAGCAGTGGTAAGCCTCATTACAAGGAGAGTAATTTGAATAGAGGGTGATGCAGCCAGTGTTTCCATAGGCATGTATCACTGCATCCAGATAACCACCTGCCTCAAACAGCATGGATTCCGGGTGGCTGCCCTGCTCAGCACAGCTGCTGGCCTGGCCTTTTTGGACTACAGTGCCAGAGAAGCTCCTCAGTTCGTAGAAGAGAAGGTGGTGGGTTTGTGGATGTGCTGTGCTTCTGCATGGGAATCCAAAAGCCCTCAGAAACTCTGTGTAAGGAACTCTTGCTTCTTCACCTGTCCGTATGTGATAGGGACACTTAGCACAGGTTTGGCTCTCTGTCTGCCAGCTGTAGGGCTTTACCACAGTCCCCTGGTTTGTGAGATATTCTTGGAAAATTTTCTCTTCTGGGTTCATGTTCTGTTAGAATTCTCCCTGCTTATGTGCTGTAGAGCTAACAGTCCTGGATAAAAAAAGTGAAAATAGTATTGCAATTTAATCCTGTGATTGCTTTTCCACATAAACTGCAAAAATAATAGTAGATAGCCACTTCCAAAATGTATTGAAACTCGTAGCCCGGATTGGAATGTTGATCCACAACGCAGAGAACAAAGCTTTCTTGCTGCCTGAAAGCCATTCTGAGTTTACAAACCAGCCTTTTTGCTAAAAACACGAGGCAAAAATATTTATCTGGCTTCTGCCCTTTTTTCCCCAGACAGGAGAGGCTGCGTGGTGAAAACAGCCCTACTTTTCCAGAGTTAGCAGGTGAGTTTTTTGCAATCTGGCAGAACGAACAAATAAATACCAACCAAAGGAAAAAGAATAAAGCTATAATTACCATCTCAGCAGCTCCAGCTCAGGGCTGTAGTAAAAATCTTATGGTAAATATCTTAGTTCCTTCACTGGCTTTTTAAGATGATGGTTCAGAGTTTCCACACCAGTGAATATTGCAAGCTTTCTTGTCCAAGCTGCTTGATGGAAAAGAAAGTCACTGCTTCTTGCTGTGGTTTGGCAGCTCAGCTGCAGAAGGATCTTTCCCAAAGGTGGTGCCTTTGCTCCACTAGTGTTAGGGACAGCAGGCAGGTTCCTTTGGCTGTGTACAGGTGCCCGGTGCTAGGAGATGGGAATACAAACAGGATTTTCTTTCCTACCTCCAGCCACCTGCGGTGGTTAAGCTGCTGTTCTTTGCTTGTCAAGATCTGTTTCCCGCTTTAGTAAGCTTCCTTTGTTTCTTTAGTGCTGCTTTGATATAAGATTTTTACAGCTGCGGAATGGATGTTTTTCTAATGAATGTGTTACTAAGTTCGATTCTAGGTCACTTATTTCTGTGTGTTCCTGCTTGTTGTGCCAGGTGAGCAGAGAGCTCCTGTTTTACTTCTGCTTTCATTTGAAGGCAGCAGTGTTGCCCCTGCATTTATGCCCTGTAACTGAAGCAAACAGCAGGCCGTTCTGTGAGCAAGGTGTTTGCTTTGCATGGGCAGGGCTCCATGTGTGTGCAGATGTGAATGTTGTGAGGATGGGCAGCTTTTGAGGCAGATGATTGATTTTCCTCCCTGCCACTTGAACTGAGTCACTCACCATCCCTGGGTTCCGTTTAATTCTGTCGCTACTTTTCTGGATTTACATTTTTTTCCATCTGCATATTTTATTTATTACAGCTTGCTTCTGCATTCCACACTGTGTTGTCCTCTGTCACTATTTCATTTTCTTCTTAAATTACTAATGATTCATTTGCTTTGTTTTCCACTCCTGACTCCACGCCAACAGCCATCTGCTTTCCTGTGTTGGGGCTCTTTCCTGATCTGGGCCATTGTTCTGTTTTCATTCAGATTACTTCTAAAGATTGGCTTCCTGACATCAAGAATGCTGCATTTGTCATTGTTGATGTTTCTATACAATTTTTGATGCCCATGATGACTGTGCACTGCAGTGTAATCATGGCAAGGGTGAGCGTATCCCAGAAAATTAAAAAAGTGTGTTTGCTGCCCAACATTTGTTCAGAGGAGGGCCACAGAAATGACCCAAGGGATGGAACGCCTCCTTGTGAGGACAGGCTGAGAGCCAGGGCTGTGCAGCATGGGGAGGAGAAGGCTCTGGGGGGGCCTGAGAGCAGTCTGTCAGTATCTAAAAGAGGGGCTGTAAGAAAGGAGGGATAAACACTTCAGCAGGGTATGTTGTGCTGCAGGAGGCACTGCAACACTGTTGTGATAGGACAAGGGGAAAGGGTTTCAAACTATAGGAGGGGATGTTTAGGCTGGATATAAGGAAGAAGTTTTTTTGATAAGGGCTGTGAGGCAGTGGCACAGGCTGCCCAGAGAGGTGTGGGTGCCCCATCCCTGCGGACACCGAGGTCAGGCTGGATGGGCTGTGAGCACTGATGGAGCTGTGGGTGTCCCTGCTCAGTGCGGGGGAGGTTGGGGCAGATGGCCTTTGAAAGACCCTTCCAGCTCAAACGATTCTATGATTCCATGATACAAAGAGCAGGACTGAAGAAAGGAATGTTTTTCGTCGTGGAGGGGCGTTACGAGACCACCTCTGCAGCTCTTCTGGAGGTCGCCTCCCTTCAAAAAGCTGCACGGCTCTGGCAAGGCTTCCGTTCCCTGTCCCTGCGGCGGAGCTGGGTGGCCGCACGGTGGCAATGTTGCCCACCAGAGGTGGATCAAACTTAGGGCTTGTTAACTCCGTTTCATTGCGTTTAAAGGAATGCCACCAGAGAGACCTAAAATATTACATCTCTCTCTATTACTTGGTGATTTGGCCAGATCCTAGCGAGCTTTCCATCTTTCTCCTAATAGCGCTGAATCCTTACCCAGTGGCAGTCAGATCCCACAGTACCCCATTTGCTAGGTTGGTTGGGACGGTGCTGGCAGGACTGAGTGCATTCCTGTGTAAACTGCAGCTCACAAATCGTTTTAACTGATGGATGGATGCCCGTGCGTGTGGATGTGTGTGTACATACATGTGCATGTGCATTAAGCAGCTAATGGGAGCACACGTCACTCAGCTGTCATGCAGAAAAAAATGCTGTTTCCACTCACAAATATATTTAAAAATATTGAATGGTTCTTTAGCATTAGTCATCTTCTAAATAGCTTATAAATCTGACCAAAAGGTTAAAATACAGGCTGGTGCAAATGGCTTTCTCTGTGGTATTTCTGCTGTTTAGCGTTACTTAGATCTTGTGCAGGAGAAACTGTGTAAGTGGCTCAGCGATCCTGATGTATCTGCAGAAGTAGGAGGTGCTGCAGTTCATAGTTTAGATAAGTCCGAAATTTGAAATTGACGTGGTTTTGGGCTGGGAAATGAAAAATGCAGGTACTCCAAACAACCCCTGCCTTTTGGGAGCTCTTGACTTCAGTGTTTGCAGCCCTTAGTTCTGTGAAAGAGGAATTTTGCCTGCTCTCTGTCTTATTTTGCTCTGTCGTTGTTTCTGAGATGGCTTTCCCAGTGCTTCCCTGCACGTGCACAGCCAATAGGCTGTTCCACATTCTCAGAAGGAATGCTACATTTTAAACATTTAACCATAAGTCAGGCTGATAGGAAAAGTACCGTCTCCATCTATCAGTGTAATTGCCGTGACCTGATGCAGAGGATCCTGTGGAGTGGATACAACCAGGAACTCAAAACATATGTTAAGGAATGAAAGACACCCCTGTCTCCTCCAGAAACGTAACAGGGGGAGATAAGGATATAATTATCATTAAAAAAAGTAGTTTCACTTATTACTAAAACACAGCCGTCTCTGGGGCAGAGGGCAGTAGCTGTTTAATAGTGCTCCACAACGCAGCATAAGCGTTCACAGGAGGAACCAGAGAGGAATGCTGTATCCAGTTAAAATCACAGGGGAAACTTATGTGGTCAGAATGTAATTGCTGAGGTTGGAAGTTAGCCAGGAGACAAGCCATATGTTCTGCTCCTAGGGAAAAAAGGCGCAACGAGGGCCCTGCTATTTTTTTGTCCAAATATTGGCTAAAACCTGGGATTGCTTCGATATACAGAGATGCTGATCCATCCCAGTGCGGGCAGCTTGGAATTCAGTGATCATTTACTGGTGTAACCATTGTAAACTTGGGATTCTTTGATTTATGAAGATGTCTTCTGGAAGCAAAGTCGCACGCATTGATTCAAGACTACATCAGGATTAGGCCAAAGCTATTTTTCTGGAGTGTGATTATATGGAAGTATGAGCATTTTTTTCTTCAATGACTGAAACATTCTCTACTTCCATAGTCTCACACCAACGTCGTTCTGTTTATGTGGGGGATCTGCTGCTTCCCCCCCGAGCACTGCACTCCTGTACGAGAACGGTTCCTTTTTTTGTTGCTGAAATACGAGTGTTGAAATTCTGTAGCACTTCTTAGTACAGTTTGGTTCAAAATAATCTCTGTTGGAAGCATTTCACACATGACTTCATTCAGTAAGAAGTTTATCTGAGTTCAAAGTACAGAGGAGTCACATGGCCCTTACCCAGCCAGGGCCTTGAAGTTCTTGTGCAGTCGTAGGATTTTAAAAACTAGGGGCAAAGCCAGCGAGGGTCTGGGGCACAAAAGCAACAGGGCTGCATATGCTTTGCCTATTTAGGATTTGGAACTAGTAATCCTGCAAAAGCAGCAAAAAAAAAAAAGAAGAGGAAAAAGATGTATTTTGTAGCAGAAGTGTTTAAGAAAGGAAAAAAAAAAAAACTTTCTGCTTCTTGTTGAGAGTGTTGCTGATTTGTTGGGTACCAGAGCAGTACATGTTATCAACTTACTGCAAAATCATTCTTTGTAGCTGAAAGTCACCTACTGTGTGCATGAACTTTGGAAGGGATGAATGTTGTGTTGAAGATGTGCGTTGAATGTGTTGGGAAATGTAAGCTAGTGAGAGCTGAATGGTGTGACTGCAGAGCTGTGGTGCCTGGGAATGTGACGTGCTGAGGGCTGGCTGGAAGTGATGTGTTTCAGTTTTGTTGTTCCCAGTTTTGTTCCATTAAGGGAACTGAAAATTAGATCCCCTTGTTCTACCAAGTCTACATATGTGATCAAATTAGCAAATGTGAGGGCTTCTGCTGATGGCACTGGCACTGTTTATGTGCAAGAAGTTAAGCAGATGTGTAAATCTTTGCAGGGTACAGGGCTAGAACAGTAACAGCTGCCAAAGATGATTTAGTTATTGTAGGAAGGAATGTACTGGCTGCTCTGCTTTTCCTATCACAACAGAGTTTGTCCCCTTTAGATACTGGAAGGCCGCTCTCAGGTGTCACTGGAGCCTTCTCTTCTCCGTGCTGAACAGTCCCAGCTCTCTGATGTCAGAAAAAAAGATGTTGAATGACTCCATATGCTATGATTCTCAAATAAATTAGGACTCAAATTTACACTGTTATGATGTCCAACCTTCAGCAGTTCCTGAGCCTGGGGTGAAAGTTCGGCCACTTTTACTGGAATAAAGTGTCATCTGCCTTCGTTTACCAACTCTTTCAAACCTTGAAAGACTTTTCAAAACTGGCAGAAGTGAAAAACACTGAAATTCTTTGGAGTAACCTGATTCTGTGAGCTGGATTCCTGTCTCAAGGGCTAAGTATGAGTTTTGCAAGCAAAAGCTCGTCGTCTGTAGTTCATATTTGTTCATATGTCTCTCTTTCAGGTAGAACAACGTTCTTCAACCACATCCAGGAACAACCATAGAGTATCTTATGTTGGAAAGGGCCCTCAAGGGTGATTGAGTCCCACTCCTGGCTTAGAGAACACTGAAGTGTCTAAGGTAATTCTGCCTTGTTTGGGTGGCTTATACTGACACGTTTCTTCCTGTGCATCACTGATTGTCTCATCACTTACTTCTGCTTTGGCTTCATCTGCAGCAGTGCAAAGGGTCTGGTGCTCTAAATCACCACTATCTCAGAAAAACTCACAGTTTTGACTGGATTTGGTAGAGTTCTTGCTCATGACAGTGTCATTACTGGTTTTCTGTTGTGAAGAGGAATTATTGAAGAGGAATTTATTTCTCGACAGTAAGGACCCTGAACTTGCTTCCTCTTCTGCCAACACAGGCGGGAGCAGGGATGGCATCCATGTTGGTAAGATTTGCATGGACGGATGAGGTGCCCGATCCTGCAGTGCGCAGCTCAATACTATACCCTGGTCTTGTGCCTCCTGCTTCTCTGGGTTTCCAGTCCTCCTTTTCTCATATAATTTTCTCTTCCTGGCAAGGTCGTGCTCCTCTTAACCTGTCCAAGGCTTTTGGAGTTCTTTAGCTTTCAAATAAACCTTGCTGTTTTCTGAAGAATGCTGATCCACAGTATCCTTCCGTCATCATCTTCTGACTTTAGCTTTCAGTCTTCCTCTTTTCAAAGAAATCCTTTTTTGTAGCTTCTTCCTGGAATCTAGCTTCAGAGTCCTTTCCTAAATCTTCAGGGTGGCAGTCCTGGGGCCTTTCTTGTCCCCTTCCTCAGGCCTTGGTCAATAATTTCTTCTGGTGGCTTCTTCCAACCCTCTGCAGGAAGGCCTTTTTCATATGTATGTATGCTGTCTGACTCTGACTTCGTTGGCTTTCTCTGCAGGCAAGGGACAGGTTTTCTCAGCTTTCACTCCTCCTTTCCTGAGGAGGGCATGATTGCACACTCTGACACGGATGGATGATCAGAACCAGACATTTGTGTGCTCAGGTTTCAGGGAGCCGTGTGGGCACAGTAAACAAGAGTTGTTTGCTTTATATTCCTGTCCAGCAATCTCCTTAAAGGCTAAAACACCTTTGGTTTGTGAAGCTCAGAACATACATATGTCGGTCTTTTGTGCTAGAAAATACTGTCCTTGAGTCTTCATTCTCCCAGAGATCATAAAATGGAATCATAGCATTTGCTGCAAGGAGTTTTGTGAAATTGTGCACAGTTCTTGAAGTGAAGACTGCTGAAGAGGGTGTGATGTTGAAATGGGGGGCAGAGTGGGATCTTGATCTGTTATTTATCACCATCCTAACATCTGACCACCCAACAAATATTATGGAAAGAATATGAAACTACAGCTTTCACTAGACAGAGATGAGTGGTTCAGGTTTTGATTATTCTTTTTCTCTTGCTTTTTGCTTAAGGATGAATTGCTGAAAGTTTGGTTAGTGGTTTGCCAGTTTTCGGATAACGTTCACTTGTTGCAGTCGGTTATTTCTTTGCTTGCATATGGGAACAATCTGACTCCAAGCTTAAAAGGTGTAACCAACCGCATCATAGAAATGAGAAAATAAGTTTCATTATTAACTGATTAAGAACTCTGTCTGTCAGTTAGTTTCTAATACATATTGAAGAGAAGGAAAAAAGAGATTGCAATTTTCTGGATTAGGCAGAGGTAAAACCAGAGAAAATGAAAGGCAAATTGGGTTTTCTGGCTTTAGAATATTGTCTAAAATACAGCAGGAAACTCTCGAGACAAGCATAAGCTGTAAGTACCTTAGAGCAGGAAGTGCCAGCAGCCCTCCTTCATATTTCATGTTCTCTATGGCATCTTGAGATGCACACCGGCACATCCATTTGAATGGCACTCCTCCTCCTCCTGACACCTGTCTGCAACACTCATTTCAGTGGCCTTCCTTACACTCTTCCTACTCACCTCCCCAAGGAATGGGAGTGCTCTCCTCCTGATAGCTCTCCTCTGGGTGTTGCTCCCGTTAGGCTGTAGAAGTGGGCCATCTCCTTAGTCCTGTTTCAAGGAGGCGATGCCGCAACTTTTTGCATTGAAATGCAGACTTGTCTCGTAGCAGCAAGGGGTGCTGAAGGGGAATGACAAATAAGGAGTGTTCCAAGTTTCATAGGGTGACTAGTTTAAATGTTAGGATTGTAAGAAACATAAGGAAAAAGACAGGATTTTGTTTGCTTTTGGTAATTTAAAAAAATAGCTTTCTATTGAGTGTGATCACAGTACAGATCCTAGGCTGATAATTTCTTCCCTATTACTTTATAGACTGTTTCCAGTATGCTGTGATTGTCAAAGAGTTGGGCAACTTTCCTCTTAACCTATGAAAAAAAAAAAAAAAGTGAACTTGCTAAGAGCCTCTATTTGTAGACAGAAGGCCAAACAGAAAATCTAGAGGTGAAAAAAGAAGAGAATTTGTCTTTTTTAAAGTTAGAATATTTCTGAGTTGGGTTCTATTTAGCTGTCACTTTTTTATAGGACTGAAAAATGCAGTAAGGGTATAAGTCTGACTAATGAAACACACGAAGCAAACAGAAAGAAGAAATGACTGCAAACAGTGACTGTATGGTACCACAGAATCACAGAATGGCCTGGGTTGGAACAGACCTCAAGGACCATGAGTCTCCAACCTCCTCCTCCACATTTAATAGCAGCCTTGAACACCTCCGGGGATGGACGGGGCATCCACAGCCTCTCTGGGCAGCTGTTCCAGCACCTCACCACTCTCACAGCAAACAACTTCCCCCTCCCTCAACTTCAAACCATTTCCCCTTGTCCTGCTCTTATCTACCCTTTCAAAGAGTTAACTCCCCTTTGCCACATTCCTATTTAAAATGAACGTAATCATTGGACTCAAAGAGCCATTCTTCATTCTTAGAAAGTATCAGTTCAGAAAGTTAATTGAGGTTTAGTATCAAATGATCAGCATGACTACAGATTGCTTCAGTGAAGATCAACAGAGCTAGGCTGGTGTCCAGAAGGGCTGGGAAAGTTTTACCAGTACTTGTCCTAAGTATTGTGAGAGAGGCGAAAGTATTCATTTGTACTCTTGCATGACCCATGAGCTGTGTATGTTTAGGAAATTTCCCCAGTATTCTGTCCAATTTGATCTCACTTCCAGCTGTCAAACTAAAGGGCATTTCCTTTGAAATGAATGGAGTTGTGCTGGCAGAAAAGCAGAGTAAAGTTCTGACTACGCCCTGGTGATGGCATGAAGCAGGCAAATCACAGTCAGTCAGTGCAATTAGGGGTGAGTATACCTATCACCTCCCCCTTCCAAACCAGCTGCCAAGGCATTCAGATCAAACAGACTGACAAACGCTGATTGTGTATCAACAAGGAGGAGGAGGAGGAGGCCGGAACGAGGTGTTCTTTGGGAATACCCAGTCGTGCCTGTAGGTGTTTTGTCTGTGGGGTTTGGGCCTGGGTGTCCCAATCAGCCTCTGCTGCCCTTGTGACCTTTGGAGTTATTTACAGAATTGGTCAACAGAGAACCGAGAAATAGGACTGTGTGGTGCCTGTTTCCAAATGGTTTGGTGGGGCTCTGATTGTTATTTCGGGCTGGTTGTATCCCTCCCCTAGCCATTAAAGCAGGAGCAGAGTGCAGACAGAGCCGCTGGTTTTTCTCTATTTAGCTGAGCTGTGTTCTTTCAATATGCAGATACGAGCGTAAATAACACGATTCAGAATCTGCTGGTCTCTTGCAGAATAAGACTTTTTATAGCGTAGGAAAATCTGCTTTCAATTTCTATTGTAAGGCGTTATTTTAGTCAATGAAAACAAAGTGTGCTTGGGAGGCTGCCTAGAAGACATGTGATTTCAGGGCATTGCTATTTTCTTTTTGATGAGAAAAGAACTTGCTTTTTTCTTCTATGTCATGGTCGGATAGAGAGATGTATTCAGTGTGGGTGATGGGAATTCATTCCCACTCCTTTGATATGTGTAGGGCAGCTCCACACGGCCACTTCTTGAATGGGGGAAGCTGTTTCTGGAAAAAAAAACTGAAGTATTTTATTTAGGCTAACTAAAATTCATGTAAACCACCCGACTTCTGTTAGTTGGGTAAAAATTGCAGTGTGGATCTCATTTCTGGTTATGTACAGTGTTCAAATTAAGCTGGTTTTTATTCAAAATCGTGTAGGAGAGAACAGGGCAATTCCTGGTATAACTGATGGACAATGGGAAGCTGGACATTCATGTTACTTGCACTGCTGATTAGCTTGGGGTGCAGCGAGGAAGCAGAAGTGGATGAGAACAAACAGAAATGTGGGAGTATCACTGCCTGTGCAGTGATTCTTATTTACAGCATAAAGGACTTCCTCTCTCTCCATTTTCTACCCCCTTCTCCCTTTTGCCAGTGTTAAACTGAAGAAGAATTGCATGACCTCATTTTGTTTCCTACGTGATTTCTTGACCAAATCTGTTGAGGTTTCCTGTGTTCTCAGCATGGTGTCTTGTTTAGTGGTAGTAGGCGAACCTCAAAAGGTTCAGATTGCAGATGTAGATCAGATAAGCAATGAAATTATCTATTCAAATTAAGCCTCAAGGGTCTGCAGTCTCATCCTTCCTGCTCCTAGTTATGTTGAAAATGTCTCAAAGCCTCTCTCTGATATTTCTGTCCAGATATCCCAGACACTGTGTGGTGTAATGTTTGTGCTATTTTAGAGTGATAAACCTGTGGGTGAGAAATGTCTTTTTAATTTTTTCTTTCTTTGGAATTTGACTATTTCCGAAGTATCCATGCCTGTTCTGCTACAAGACCCTTGTTGCAGGACTTCTAAAACGCTTTTACAAATACCAATGGAATGGGCTGTACACTTCTCTGAGCTACAACTACAAAGTCACAATGCAACTCTTTTTCTGTTCACTGTTCAGAGTAACAAACTGAGGTACAGGTGAGTTACTGACTGAGCCAGGAAAGAATCCAGATTCTTCCAGGTTTGTGTTAGCAGCAAGGCTAACTTTCCTCACAACAGCAGTTTCTTCCACTGCCCTAGTGCTTGTGTGTGCCAGCTGTTCCCATTCCAAGCCAGATGTAAATGTTATGATGTAGCCTTCTCACATTCCCCTAGATTTGACCCCTAGAGAAATACATCAGAGGACTGTAGGTCAGCATCACATCTACAAAGAGGGGGAAAAAAAAAAAAAGAAAAAGACCATTTCAGACCCTGCAATCTGCTGAGTCACATAGCACCACCAGGTGAGCAGGTCCTGAGTCAGATCTGACAGCCCATTTGGTTGTCCTTCTAACCAGCATACTGCAGGTATGCTTCTAATTGATGTCAATGGCAGGTTCTGGACTGAGGTTGTTTTTTTATGTTGCTACTTGTGTACGAAATAACAGCCTCATTCTTTCCAGGTTTTGCTCTGCTGGCTCCTGGGAGTGTTTACAATATCCTGCACTACGATACTGCAGTGCTGCTGTCTGCTGCAGGCTGTAGCTGTGTGTGGTTGATCGCTGGATGTGAAACATGGTGGCTGTGGTGTGAGCTCCTTCCCAGCTGCCTAGCACAAACAGGAGGGCTGGATCTCATGGCAGTAGAAGTAGTGGGTGAGCTGGAAGAGTCGGGCTGTTGATTCCCCTTCCTCACAGCTCCAAAGGATGTGATCTTTTGGGAGTGTGCCTCAAGGACTCCATTTCCTTGCGTGCCATTATTTTCTACAAGGCCTAGCCAAGAGGAGGAACTGTATGCTTTTTCCTTTTTGAGTGACACCAGATACCCTGCTCTGCTTCTAAGATTGGAGTTGGCAGAAGCTCTGCAGAGAAGGAGGCTCTGAGCTCTGCTGTCTTCCTATCTGTGGTTGGGTGACGCATTACTGAGGTGGATACAAAGCCTCAGAGCGGAGGACCTCAGCCTTTTGATTAGGGAGATGTGAATTCAGTTCCCAAGTTAGCATTTGGGCTTAGACCTGCACTGCACAGTGTGATTGATGTACGTGGAGCGGTAGCCTGGAACGTAAAACCTTAACATTTCTTCAGCTGTTTGCTCCTAATGGCTGTTCAGGTAGGAGCATAAAGATTTTACAGGCAATGAGCTGCCAACAGAACCTACTGACTAGAGCAAAGAGCGACAAGTCAATGTTTCTAGGATCTGTTCCCAGCTCTTGCACAGAGCCAATCCCTCCCAGTATTTTAACTGCTAGTGTTTCAGTTCCTGCTCTGTGATGTTCATCCTTGTAACAGTTCATTCTTGCTTCTTAGAGAGTTGTGGGATGTTTAATCCAGTAAAAATCCGTGAAACATGAAGAGACCTGATGAGGAATGTTAGCAAACGCTGAACTTTTGAGAATGCAATGAGTTGTAATGTCCTAAATTGTTCTGGAGTTAACAGTGGGTCCTTTGTGCTCATGTGGTTTGCCTACCAAGCCAGATCATAACTGCAGGTAATTCACTGTTCTGCACAACCTATTGATGCACTTCTGTTGAAGGACTCAGTGTAAAATCATATCCTTTATAGAGAAATTAAAACAGATTTGATTGTGAGAAATGTACATCTGGCATAGTCATGCCTTTTGCAGAGGGCTGGGGCTTTTGTATACCAGAGTGGGAGAAAAATCTTAGTGTGATCAAGGAAATACCTCAAGATCTGGAATTTTCTTTTTCTTAAGCTTTCTAATGCTTTAGCAAGGCTATGTCTGGATTTCTCATCAGCTCTTAAGAGTACCTTGAGTAATTCATAACAGCACTTGAAAAGACAATGCAGGGCAGCTTGTGCATGTTTGTTAGGTGCTGGTGTTGTGATACTTGGCTTTACTTACATACATAAAACTATACCAATTCTAAAGGTGGGTTTTGTCAGATGTGAGTGCCAGGTAGTTGATCTCTTCTATCTCTGTTTTAGGTGTAAGTTTTCAATACCTGACCCTTTAAAATGCCGTGGTTCCATTTTGATGCCAGTGTAGAATACACCAGATGAAGTGTTTTGCTGCCTCTGAGTTTCTCAACCTACACAGTGTGTTGTACTGCTTGTTGTGCACAGGGCTTTTTGCTCTTTAGTGCCATAGACCACTGCTTTGCTTTCCATGATCACAGTTGTTAGTGAGTATTGTTGTATGTATTTGTTAAGTGTCCAATGTGACTGCTTGTGCTCTGTGGACTCCATTAGATTTCGTCCTCTGTGAGGACATGGCTGCAGCTGGATGGTTGCCTTCTTGTGGGCAGATGGATTGCTGGGATAGCATAACACTTTGTCTGGTCTGGAAGAGGGAAGGAATGGTGGATGACCAGCCAGGACATATATCCACTTCTGAGTTATCAGAATTTAATAGTTTGCCATCTCTGTGTGAATGGAAATCACACATGGCCTGTGTGTTAGTTCAGGACTAACACCACTGTGTAAACCACTGTGAGTCAACCAGTGTCAAATCTGTGCCCGGTTCTGCTGGAGGAGCCTGAATTTCAGTTCTGTAAAAGCTTTGTGAAAATCTTTAGTGTGACTTTTATAGTTGTCCAGGTTGGCCAAGACACACATTTTTGAGGTTTTAAGGTATTTTTTAGGGTTTGTTTGCTTGTTTTGTGTACAGTTGTGGCTGATCTCTTCTAAAATGTTTCCTGATTTCACTTTGCTCCAAAGCATTGCCTCATTTTCCAAGGATATTTTTGAATTCTTTCTAATCTCCAACCAACACTACTTATTGGCATGAGCAAGTAAGGATAACTTCCTGTAGCCTGTATTTCATTGGAATTTTGAATCGCTTTGCGGATATCAGCTCGGCTTAGCAGAGCAGTAGATGTTCCCCAGGTAGTAATGTGAACGTCATAAAATCAGTGCTTGGATGGAAAAGAGAATTTCTTTCACGACCCCACTGTGAGAAAGGGTTCCAGCTGGAGCTCCAGAAGTTTCTCCTCCACTTTCCTGTTGCAGTCCAGTTGGCACAGACAGGCTGCTCGAGTGGCCAGTGGTGGCCATGCAGTGGTGACCATGCAGCCCAGCTACGGCGTGTGCTGGTTGTTGCGTGGGAAGGAGAGGAGGGTTGGGGTGTTTGCAGGGGGCTCGGGTCATGTTGGGAAGGTTGGAAGGAGTCACACATCAGGAGGAAGCTGGGTCTCATTCATATGTATGGCTGATTTGCTGCAGCTCCATGTTAGTGGATTTCTAGACAGTCCAAGTCCCTGAGTTCCTCTGTATTTTTTCCAAATATGAGGCTTGCTGAAATCTATCATTTATGCTCTCACATGTGTTTTTACACACTCCCAGCCCCAGAGGCCAGAACTAATGAAGCCTGGTTTTCTACTGCTTAGTGCTTTCGGACTGATTGAGGAGGTATATGCTCCGAATGCATTGTTTCACAAGGATGGGGCGTTTTTATCAACAAAATGCTAGAAGCCCTCTTCTTTCCATCTATAGGTTTCCATGAACCATACAGTGGCTTAAATTTCTGTTAAACTTGGCTTGAATCCACTCTAGGGGGGAGAGTGGCAGGCAACATGACTGTAGGAACACAGGGAAATCAAGTTGAAGAAGAAAGAGTGAGTTGATCTAATTCCTTCAGTGTTGTTCTACAGAGTTAGCCAGCTGAGCTCGCAGGGCAAGGCTGATTCCTGACACTTCCCACTATCTCATCAGGTTCTGGCCACTTTGGTTAAGAGTTTCACAACTTCCTACTAGCTAAACCTGTGGGCTTTGAGTTTCTTCAACATGTACATAATGCCTTTCCAGCTGTAGGACTTAGGAATAATCAGGTTGCACTTGTCACATCCTGAGTTCCTTGTTCAACAGATTTTGGATATTTGGGTAGATTGTATGTGGAAAACAAGCAGTGAGTGCTGTACCTGGGGGATGCCCAGGTAGGTCAGCAGCTGCATGCCCTGGGGCCTGCTGAAGCTGCTGCTGTGTGGGTGCTTTCACAGATTTAGTGATTGCAATGGAAGTGCGATAAACCTGAAAAAATCCCTCTTTGATTAAATATTGTTTAAGATGATGTTTACCCAGTTCTGCTCTGTATTGTTGCTGGCCTGAATACCTAGATCAAAGGAGGCTGTAAAACAATTCCTCAAATAATTGAGGAAGAAAAGGTAAAGCAGTGACCTAGATAAGAAACATTTTTACCAGTACAATAACTGTACCAAAGTCATGGAGTGGGACTCCATAGTCCCCTGTGTCTGTCTCCCATAGAGACTAATTAATTTTTGCTGCATATTTTTGGTGTACCTGTGAAACATCTGCATTAGATTTGGATGTTATTCTCTCATTCTTTATAAGCATGGGAGAACGATAAAGCTATGGAGGGTAAAACATTTGTTGTTGTAAGACTGTGATAGCAGATGGGTACTGGAGTATTCTGATCCTAAAATGAGACATAACTTGAATGCGATGCATGTTGTGACTTCTTATGTTAAGCCTTTTTATTAACTGTGGAGTAATGGGCAAGTTACATGCCCTGCATGTTATAGGCAGCGTGTTTCGTTTTAACCTACACTGATTGTACATAATGTGCAGGTTGGGTGCAACATTCATTTAATGTTAATCGACATTTTACACAGTCACTTGGATATTACTTTGGAGTATTTGTTTCCATTCTCCTCTTTTAAAGGCTTTCCTCATCCCCCAGCTGAAGCCTGAACCGGAGGAACCTGCAGTGTCCGCTGAAGTAGTCTGAGGGCTGGCAACAGGTTGCAGTGGGGGAAATGTAAGGTAATCAAGAAAAAGAGGTAGGGAGAAAAGGAAATGGAGCTGTGCTGTCATTCAGTGTGATGGGAGTGCTGCCACGACACAGCCTCAGGAAAAGGATGGGCTGCAAATTCCTAAGCGTTGGAGGTTTAGCACTGCTATCTGTCCCTTCTTCCTTCCCCACTCATCAAACCTAGAAAGTAGTTAAGGGTTAGTTAGTATTATCTAGGTGTGATTAGAGATGAGGAGCAATTAAAAAGATCACATTTCCTTAAAAGGAAGAAATGAGCAAAGCTGAAAAAAAGGAAAATGCAGGGCTGGAGTGTTATCCCATATCAGTGTAGTAAAGAACAAATACATAACCTTGCCTGAACCCAATTATCAGCCTTTCCTGACTTCCCTGGAAATTTAGATGTTGGGTGTCTTCCAGAACCCGGCTACGATCTCAGATGCTTTGCATTTTGAGATTTAAATGCGAGGAAGTTAGCAAGTAATATTGGGATTTTCAAATTAAAGCCCAAGAAGCAGTCTGATTTAGAATAGCAGGACTTCATGGCTGTAATCCTTGGATTAAACGTTGGCTTTCTCTACACGTCCAGGCAGTGTGTTTCTCAGGGGGAAAAAACAATCTATCAAAACAGACTCGAAGCTGGGAGAGATGTGATGATAGCTGCACAGCCAGGATGGCTTTTCTACATGGTGGAAAGGGATTTAAAGTAAATCTCTTGGTGTTCAGATGAAACTGGACAATATCCTCATGTGTCTGAGCGACAGCTGTTAGGATTACAGCCACATAATTATCAGCCCCACCTGGCAAGTTCTCCCTGCTCCCCAGTGCAAGGATGATATAAACATAAGAGTTGAAGATAATGCATGCCTTACTTGTTGTTTTCTAGGTTTTAGTGGAGTTACTGGGGGATCCACATTCAGGTGTTCAAGACAGAAAATTATTTGTCTTCAAATGCAAGACAGGGCTTTCTGGGGAATAAGTAGGAGGTTCTTCACAAAAAATGCTGAATGGGACAAAACAATGATGTATGGCAAGATGGCATTCCTGGGTCGCTTGGCTTAGGATACACATCTGGCCTAGGAAATGTATACTCTCACCTTGAGACATCAGTCAGGTGGTGATTCAGAAGCAGCATCTGTTGCTCTGCATTTCTGTTATTTTTGGAGGCTGTCTTTAGGTTCAGACGTTACAGCTGCTCAAGCCCAGGCCATTCCTGCACAGACTTTACAACAGGTCTTCTCATTATAGTTCTGGTTGCCACTTAGTGGAAAGCCTTTTCCATGGCTCAGTGGTTGGATGAGGTTGTTAATATGTTCTGTGTTACAGGAGAGTGAATGCATTTATTTAAACACAGAGCTAAAAATAACATCTTACAGAAGTCATTGTGGGTTTCTTTGTCAATGATTCTTTCTTGTTTTCAGCCTCTGTTTCTTTCTTTCTGTAAGGACTAGGCCACCAGGCCTGAGTGGAGAATAGGAAGTCGCTCCAGCTGTTTTCCTCGTGTTGGCACTCTGTGCTGAACAGGAATTGCTGAGCAAAGAACATCATTTCCCCAGAGAGGTTTGCTGGAGTAGCACAAAGCAGTCTGGATTTTTTTTTTTTTTTTTTTAAATTAAAAGTTCCTGCCAAATGCTATCATCAAGGGTTGGGGGATGAGGGGGAGAAAGAAATATATGAAGTTCAGAGTCCACTTGGAAGAGCAAGAAACCTGCGTGGGACAGCAGAATGGCAATGTGTTCTCTGCTGAACTCTTGGGTTTTAACATATAGCCACTTAGCAGTAAGGAGGACTGTTTTCTTTCCTTCTTTTCTGTGAATCTTAGTTATAAATATTGCTCTTCCAACAAAGTTGGACGATTGTGCAACTTTGCACTTGGTTTTGGACTAACGAGTGGAACAAAAAACAAGCAAAATTCCTTCTCTGAAGTGGGCGCCAAATTATCAACTCACACATCTGCACACTGTGGTGATAAATGCACGTCTGGTCGTGCTTTGCAGTGAGCTTAAATTTTAAGGAAAACAAAAGAAAGATATTAAAGCAGTGGCTTTTTTTGCTTCTTTTTCACATTTCAGAAGAAATGTTTTAAAAAAAAAAAAAAAAAAAAAAGCCAAGACATAAAGAATAGTTGACAGGTATTTGGGGGAAGCAAGCGATGGAGGCATTTCATGCCTCGCTGGCCAGGTTTAATCCAGGATAAATCCATGAGGACTGAAGCTTGCTGCCACCTGATGCTGTCTGCTGCTGGATGGGAAGCACATCTGGTGGTTTATTCCAGTCGTTGGGGTGCTGGTGGCCACCTTACAAACTCCTTCCTTGTATTTGATGCTTTCTGATGTTCTCACTGACCGTGTTACTAAACTGCCTTGCATTTGATTAGTCCTCCCTAGGAAGGATTTTGTTGTGGATGCAAGACTGTGTGTTTGAGCTCATACTTTAAAGATCCTGCAAAATTCTTGTAGCTTGGAAGGCAGCTGTGGCTATAGCAAGATTGACAAATTGCCTATAATATAGAGTGTATTGTGCTCCTTTGTGGACAGCTCTGCAGTAATTACTTATAGGAAAAGTTCTTTCACAGATCCTGTCAGTATTCTTCTTATAACCTGAAGTGAAAGAATATAATGCCCCCTTGACATTTTTTCCCCAGTGTTTTCTAATGTAACTGCATCATCTATGATTGTCTATTTTTGTTTTCCAGTCCAGTTCATCTTCCTGAACACAGTAACATATTGCACAGTTAATCTGCCATTTGTAATACTCCTTTGAAAAGAGTATTCTTCCATCCTGTTTATTGGTGTGTTTGCAGCTGATCTCTGGAGATCAGAGCAGTTGGATTCTGCTCGAACTTTTGTGCTGCTCTGCAACCTTAGCCAAGTTTGAAGGCCTTTCTTGTGTTTTTTAATCTCCTTATGGAGATCAAAGATGAAATGTATGGCTTCATATACCTAAAATACCCGTGTGCAGCGTTCAGATGGCTCTAAAATAGAAACTTTGAAAACACTTAAGATCCTCTTAATATACCCATCACAAAGACATCAACTGCTTTTTTGTTTCTTGATTTATAGTTTTACTTGGAAGCAGACAGTGAGATTTCTCCAAGTGGAGCATAGAGTCGTTACGTGTCTTTTTACTGTCGTGCTGCTGTTCAATTCCTGCTTTTATATAAATAATCTTTTTCTAACATAATGCACCAGACTTGGATTCTCTTTAAAATTTTCCACTCTGCTGACATCTGAATGCGAGAGGATTTCCCCTTTGCAGAGTTTTGTTTATATTTTTATTTCACTTTTCGGGCTTCAGTAGAGGTAATCTGTAAGGGAATTGGGGGAGCTTTCAAAACACGGGCTGCTTCCTGTCATTGTCTGGAGTCTTGAGCATTGTGGACTTCCACCTCCTTCCTGACTTTTGTTTCTGGCTCGATGGTGTTGTCTTTAAATAAGTTCAAATAAAAATAAATGTCATAGAGCTGGAAATAGAAACTAGTATCCTTAGATGCAGGTCTTTGCTGTCTGAGTACAATGCTCTAATAATAACAGGCCAACGTAGTCTTAGAGGGTACTGAAGTGTTTACAGCCTGAATTTAATCCTGTCACCTTTCCCTGCAAGCAAACCCACTAAAGTCACTAGCAGCACTTCTTCTAGGAAGTTATATATAAACTGTGGCAACAGCCAAGCAGCAAGATCTCAGCAGTAAGGGATTTCTCTGTAGCTGAGGATGCTACTTCTGGAATTTGATAGAATGTTTAAAAAGGTACAGATCTAAATTACAGCGGATTGTGCTTTGATAATCTACATCACAGTGAGGCATCAGATGGTGTGACTGTGTTGGATATGGCCCTCTGTAGACCCACAGTAAAAAAAACCAACATTGTAATAGTGCCTGAAGGTCACAGCTAGGGTTTGTATCATCTTTTCCTGGAACCTTTGCAAGTGGGTGGAAGACTGTCTCAAAGAACATGATGAAAATGAAAAGGCAGCACAAGGGTAGCACAAACAATAGGAAGGAGGTAGGGCAAAGTCTGAAGGCAAATGCCAGCAAGATTTGTAGATCACTGGTGATATGCATCAATTGCAGGTTTAAACTTTTTCTAACGAAGGAAATGTTGCTGATGTCCCACAGGTACCTCATGTTATTGTTTTGAAATGCAGATGCATTTTGGCATCAAAATAAAGGTGTGTCTTAAAGGTGGATTTATCAGTTTGAAATGGTTACCGAGTGCATGTGGGTAACATGCAAAAGGAAAATCCTAGCCGTGCTAGGCACTGCTCTGTGAGAAGGAGCATCAGCAGAGGTGAAAAGCTTCTAAAACACAAAAATAAGGAGAGTCACAGATGAGATTCTGAGGGATCTTAAAAGTGAATATTAAATAACTGTGGGAAAGCAGATCTTAACGCTACATTTCTATGATTTGAACAGATCGTAGAGGGCAGGAATATGAGGTTTGGAAAGCTCAGAGTTTGCAGTAGGTGGAAAACAAGTCGTAATTACATGAAGTGAAAGGTAGAAGCTGAGATGTTGTTAAAACAAGCTATTTTCAGAAGCATGTTTAGAACCCAGTTTCTTAATCTAGAAGTATCCTGAGCAGGGAGAGGAAGTCTTAACACTGCAGTTATGTGTGCAAGGCGATCAAGAGGGAGAAGCGGATGTGGTACGTGGGTACTGGCTTAGGCTACTGCAGTATCTGTGCTCACTCCAGTGTCAGAGGAAGCAGAAATGGAAGAGGGATGAGAGGGGGTGATGGGTATATGTCTGGGCCATTGGCTGTCAGAGGCTGGCACTGTATCTAACAAACATGACTGAGCATCTTCCTTATCTGTGTAATGATCTAATTCAATTGTTGTGTTTTACAACAGAGAGAAACAGAATCGACTTTGAAAGCAAATGCATTTTAAAACTGCTTTTCCACTGTTTTCAAACAGGCACGGATTTCCTCCTCCAGCTACCTGGTTCTTAACAGCTTTAGTAGAGGAAAGCAGAAGAGCAGCACACCTGAGCAACACTTTGAGCTGAAGTGCCTACACAGACTGCAGAAGGCAAGTCGCTGCTGTGCATCTCTGACTGTGCTGTATTTTAGGAGATGGAATGGCTAAAAAAATAGAAATGAAAAACAAAGCAAAAGCCCCAAGCCCCAGCCTGGATTTTACTGCACTGCACTATAAAGATACCTTTTCTGATTTAGAGGTTTCTGTGTTTAAGACTGTGGTAGCTAATAAATCCCTGACATCTGAACTGTTGGGAAGCAGCGTGCACAATGAAACAATATTGTGGTTGCAGAGTGATCATAATATATATTTCTAAGGTTAGTTGTTCCACGTGTGTATTTAAAATTCTTTTGTTCTTTGCTTCTCCCTGCAAATCTAAACAGTGCTCAGATGAAAGCTGTGGAGTAGGAGTCTGACTTAATGGTGCCTACTTGGCTCTGTAGCAGGGCTATAAGAGGGTAATAAAATCCTCGTAGGATTTGATGAAATCAGATAGAATGAATGTAGCATTAAACAAAACAAAGGACCCATAGATAAGCTGAATTCTTGTTTCACTTCAATTATTTCCCTTTTAATCCAGTGAGAAGAAGAAAAAAAGATGACAACTCTGCCTTTCTGTTGTTTGAGCACTGGATAAAGGTAGGGTCAGTGCCCAAGCCAACTGGAAAATGAGATTCTTTCTCATGTTTTCACTCCAAGCTGAATTGAAGCCTATTTTCTGTTAGCTAGTGGGAATCCTTTGTTGGCTTGAATTAACAGCACTGCAATCAGAGAGCAGAGAACTGCACAGTGTCCATCTTGCATGAAAGCTTGCAAGAATTTGTTGTAGATCTGGCTGAGAAATCTGTCTGTGATGTCCAACAGCCTTCAGCATCCAGAAGAGCTCTCTTACATGACAGCACAGCAAGCTTCTTAAAATGGGGTCTGGGAATTCCTAAGGATTTTGGAATACACCCCACAATACAAGAGGGCACATTAAAGCCATAATAAGGGTCACTTAGAATAAAATGAGATAAACTACAATGGTAATGCAAACATTTTTTGACTAATTTGTTCTTGTTTTAATGACCTCCTTGTGTTTGCGTGTAACTTGCAGAGATGCCAGGCTTTATTTTGGGGTTCACAATGCACAATACTTTTTCAAGCTGATTTTCCTCATGTTTTAATCCTGAACTATAGAGTTAATTTTACTGGTTTGAATTAAGATGTCTAGCATATATAATGCCTTTCAAAACATCATTACTAAGATTTGCTATAGGAACAGCACTGAAATTGAAACTCCTCGCTTACTCTTTCTGGAAACTATGTATGCACAAAGTGAATGAGTCAAAATTAAGACATGCCATCTGATTATAACTCAATGGGTGGGAGGGACAAAGTCCTTTTGCTTTGAACTAGTTAGATATAAATACAGAGTTAGCTGGCAAAGATCTGCTCAGAGGAATGGGAGGCCCCAGATAGTGGGAAGTACTCCCAGTATCCTAAATAATAGACATTTCAATATAATTATTAAGCCCAGTGTCCTCTTGGGAGAGATTAAAGGATAGCAGAGTGATGCAGACTTCTAAGGGAGGAAATATTTCTTTTCAGGGGGAAAAATGAGAGAAGACTCTAGAGTGAAAATTAAGGAGATAGAAATCCTCATAGTCAACAGAGGTTTACACTGTTTAAGCATACTATTGCAGGGCCATAAAATTGCAGTATATCTGTAAGCAAAGCAAAGTGAAGCAGAGCAGAAGGTGAACAGGAAGTTACATTTTGAGAGCTCGTTTAATCAAATAGTTCAATTTCTTGTTCTGGAAGCTGAAGCTTGCTAGAAATGAGCATGGAGGATGGCAAATAATTTAAGAGTGAGGAGGAGGACCGAGTACCAAGTAGCCAGTAATAAAAAATAACAAGTTTTTAAACGTATTGAAAGCTAGAAGCTTCTTATGGAGAGCAGTTACGGCAAACAAGAATTTGTTTTATGATGCTTTATAAGAGCTGTAGCAGAAAGCTCAGTATTTACAATACTGATGATGTTAAACAGAGAAGTTTGTGTGTGTGTAGGCGTAAAACAAGCAGGAGAATCAATCCCCTGGAAAAGGAAGAAATCAGTGAGCTCCCCTCTATCTTCTCCTTTCTGGACACACTTGCCTATTCCCCTTGGAAGCAATAATAAGATAAAGGAACACTTAGGTCCCATTATTTACAGAACATAAGCAACTTTGATTTTGTTAATACCCAAAGAAGGGTATATCCCAGGGCAGCTTTGGTTCAAGCACTGTGCAGTATATCAATTTTTCAGTCATTACCTCTTCAGAGGTAAACACTTGACCTCTTGTAGCTCTTCTGTACCATCTTCTTTACAAAGAAATTACTGAATGACATGTCTTGGAAGGGGAGCATCAGGCTGGGTGTTAGGAAAAGGTTCTGCACCAGAGGGTGGTGAGCATGGAACAGGCTTCTCAAGGCAGCGGGCACAGCCCTGAGTTGCTGGAGCTCAAAAAGCATTTAGACAGTGCTCTCAGAGGCAGGGCTTGGGTTAGGGTGATGCTGTCTGGAGCCAGGATTTGGACTCAGTGATCCTTGGGTGTCCCTTCTAACTCCGGATTATCTATCATTCTGTGATTACCACGTGATGTTTTGCTTGCTTTTACTTTTATGAGATGTGATCAAGTTACCACAAAAGGGTAATTTGCCATTCCTAGCCAGTTCCAATCTGGTTTCTATGCCTAATCTACCAGCTGAGCAGGGATATGCAGATGCAGGGGCAGCTGCATAATCCACGTCTTCATGTGACCAGAGTCACCAGGCAGCCCTGGAGCTCAGCTGCATGCCACGCTCAGACCTGTCTGACCACGACCCAGGAGGACTGATGGGGAACCACTCTCCTCTCCAACCTCAAATACTTTTGGACTGCTCCTGTTTCATCATTTTTCAGACATCTTGCAACATGAAAGTTTTGTTATGAAGCTTACAGGGCTGGGCATTTTGGTCTGCTCTTTTATGGTGCCGCTTATTTTATTACTATACATACAGACCTAATGCTTTCTGGATAGACACATCTTCTGTTTTCAGACTTCATAACTTCTTGTTGGAGGAGGAGTAATAGTTTCTCTTAGTTCTCTGTAGGCACTGAGGTTGATTCTGGTCTCAAGGCAGTGTAAACTGGGAGAAATGGAGTTGACATCAGGAGAATTATCCACGATCACACTAGTGCTTGCAAAATGACTTTTTTTCATATGATTAAAGCATTAATGCAGAATGTTTTAAAAATGTTCAAATGTAGCCCTTGGGCTTGGCTCAAAGGTGGATTTTTTGGAAAGTTTGAGCAAAAACATTTCATCCATGTGTGAGTGTGAGGAGAGTGGGAAACTATTTTTCCCTTCTGTAATGCCTTTTTTCTTTTGAACAGTTCTGCAGCAGAGTGGATGAGGCCTGTATGTTAAAATTTGGCATTGAAATAGCTGTAGCTGCAAAATGTCTTGGTTTTGGCTTTTATTTGACTGAGTTAAGAGCCTTAGAAAATATCATGTACTCAGCATGCATTTCAGGATTTTGTTTCCTTCCGCAAAGGTTGTGAAGGATGCAGTCAAGAAGATTTGCAGTGAACAAGCACCTGAGCATGGCACAAAACCAGAGAAAGAGACAGCTTTGAAGCAGCAGGGATGCGTGGAGTTAGGAGAGGAGCAGAAAGCCTTGTACAGCGTTTACCTAAAGAATGGTCTTGGTGAGTTTGGTGATACTTGTGACTGAGACTCAAGCTCCTATGAGCCCCTGCTCCTAGGGGTTGTTCCATAGATCTGGAGGTTCCTGCAGGCCAGGTAGGGGGCAGGTTTGAGATCAGACTCAGGTCCTGCAGCACTGCTTACACTCCTCTGGAATCAAAAGGTTCAGGGGAGGTGAAATAAAATATGCCTGTGCTTCTCTATATGATGTTGCAAGGGGTGCATTTTGACGGTGACGTGCCCGTAGTTTTGCAAGCAGCATTGCTTTGAAGTCTTAACAAACAGAAGATTATGCACTTGCTGTTCTTAAACGAAATAGATATGCCACTCAGATCTAAGATTGTACAAAAGCACGCCATACCCTATTGGGCAGCATAGTTTATGAAATCGTGCATGCTTATCTAATTGCAATCACATGTGAAATGAGAGGCCAAGGGAAGGCTGCATGTGCTTCCTCAGCTACACAATTTTTTGACTTAGCGTTGTTAATTATGCAGCCTTATGAATCATTAATTTAATTTTGTGTGTGGGAGCTCTGCTGAATTTCCTCTGGCATTTTACAATGAAACTGGTTAGTATTTCCAATTGCTTGAAGGCCTCTATTTAGCTTAGTGTCAATGAAGACAGAGAACAATGAACTTGTATCTGATTCTTTATTGAGCTGCTACTGCGTTGTTGCTTACATCTTTTAACACTGGCCAGGAGTAAGGATTGCAAAGGTTGCAGGCAGTGGAAGATCAGGCATTCAGTATATAATCTGACATTTCTTTGATTAGTGGTTTGAAACTCAAATTTAATTTTTGATCCCAATGATTTTTCTTCTCGGCTGACACGTAGTGACAGTGCATGTCATTTATTTAAAGAATGCAAATATCCAAATGAATTTATTTTCAGCTAAGGAAGGCAGAGGACCTGACTCGCCTTTGTTACCTTTGCATCAGCATGTGGTGTGTGCAAAGCTCTGCCTATGTACTGATGGAAATGACTGCATTAGGTGTATGGCTGAGAGCTGCTCTGAGAGGTCAAGGACCTCTAGCATAGGTGAGATTGTAGCACACTGGATGTTGAGCTAATCCAAAGGACTCCCTGGCAAGCTGTGTAATTAACTGGACAGCAGGAGCAGAGGTGTACTAGATGTGAAGAAGCATTAGCAGGTGATTTTCATAAGGTAGGTGTAGTAAACAGCAGCCAAACTACAGTTCGGAGACCACAATCATTAAAGCAATATGAAACTTGTGTTTGCATTTCTACAGTCTGCATGGTGTGGCCTTTTAGCTCACCTGCACGTGAATTTTCTTAGCTTTTAAAATATCTTCAACCTCAAGAACTGCAGCACCTGTTACTTATCAAAAGAGGGCATGTGGCTATAAACATAAAACAAGAACTAAATGCAGTTTTAAAGAAGCCAGACCAATGATAATTAATGAGATAGTCTTAATAGACACAGTATTTGGTTCCTTCTGCAGACATGCACGTCTAATGCGCCAGCCATTGCTGGGGTGTCTCCTTGAACGTGCTTTATTCTGCATCATTTACTACAGAATGAACACAAAGATTGTCTTGTGAAATCCCTTCCTCCAATTTACAGTTGCACATCATTCAGGCAGTGTCTTCAGGTGGTAACCTTAAGGTGTGCAGGTCTCTGGTACCTGCCTCCTTTTCCCTTAGCTACGTGATTCCTTTCTCACGCAGACGCTGCTGTAATTCTTACATCACCTGGTTACTTTGCCCTTTTCCTGCACTCTTCTGAACGTTTTCTTTTCTTGGATGTCTCTGACTTCTGTTTCCTCTGCACCTTCTGTTAGGCCCCTAGCAGAAGCAGTAAGACTAACCGTTCTTATTTCCCAGCTGGTCTGTAGGTCTTTTGCTTGGTCTTCTTATGAAAGCGCCTGCATGCCAGCTGTAGCAGCAGCTGTAAACAAGTAAAAATCATCACTCTCTGACTGGCTTATTTCTCTGTGGACGATGGACAAGTTCTGGTTGGGCTGTCAGTGATCAATGCTCTGCAGTTTGAGAATTTTCCAGGCCCTCACATTTCACTGTGAGAAGCGTGAGGTTGCACTCCCAATCTGTATTTCTTTCCTGCTGTAAGGGGGAGGGAGGACGCACTCAGATGTACGAGAGGAACGATTTGATTCTGCAGGAAGGGCAGACGCAGGGCTGATTATGGCAGCGATGTCATTATTGCATGTGAACATGATTTGCCAATGAAACACGGTGTGACCGTGAGTGTGGTTCATTGGTGCACATCAGTTTCATGATGCAGGTCTGCTGACAGCAATACAGCAGTTCTGATGAACCAAGCTGCAGGCTGTTCTTTACTTTTTAATGCTTCCTGCTGTCCTTGAAGCCTTTACAGAACATCTTTTAGATTAATTAGAGGCTGCTTTGTCTTCGTGTTTTCCTGTGCTTTTTGATGATCTCCTGATCTTAAATAAGCTGTGGAACACTACATAATTGTCTTAGAACGCGACCAAATGGAAGTAAAGTACAACGTGTGCTTTTCTCCCCTTTCCAGCATTAGTCTGTGTTTGCATCTAAGGTAGAGTTTTAGTGTATTCCTTACATTCTACAAGACCAGAACAAATATATATATGCATAAACAGGCATGTATGTTTTGGTAAAACCTGATGACTGAGAATGTGATTGCTGGTTTCTCTGCAATGCAGTGTTGGATGAAATGCTCACGGGGAGAAGACTGAGTCCTATGGTGGTTGGAGGCTGCAATTCATCTTGATTTCAGAGTCTAGGCTTCAGTTCATGGAAAAAAATAAGACTAGTTCCTTTGATGTGAATGTTCTAGGCTTGTGCTGAAGTAAGGCTAGTGCTTGATTGCTTTTCTAACTGGTGGGGACTGAAGTAAGATTAAATGAGTTTCTCAGACTGAGTTGCATTGTGTGCTATCCTGGCCATGTTGCTTGCAGTTTTTACCTTCCAGCTAAACCTTTTAATGGAAGCAGCTTCCAGAAGCTTAATCATGTAAACTGATTTATGGGGATAAATAAAAAAAAAACAAAACAACCCTAGATTCAGATTTAAATCAAGTAAATACTGGAGGCTTCCACAAGGGCTAAGCTACTTTAATACTGAGAGGTTTTTCTTTTTTTAATTTGCCTCCTCCTTAAAGAGCAACAACTCTTTGTGCAGACAATGAATTGCCAAGCCAATTCTGATATTTCCTTCCCAGGTCAGTTGTCTGAGGACACAACAGACCCGAGCGTCCCACTGGATACGTACCATCTTAAAGGCTCACTGTGAAATTTGTTGAGCTGGGGAAGCTCAGTGAGATCATCTGGCACTCCTTCCTAACAGCCTCTGCCTGTCGCTTGCTGGTGACCAAGCTTGGAAATGCCATCTGTGAGAGGCTTCTGCCTCACCTTGGATGGAAAGTGCTGAGCTTGTCCCTCCGTGAGAAGGTGTTCCCTAAGGACCTACTCTGAAATTTGTAATTCCATGGAAGCTAAATTGGGTCAAATGTTTGTGCTTCTTCCCAGTGCTTTAACTCACTGCCATTTTCTTGCTTTTAGAGAAGCAGTTAGAAAAAAACCTACCCTTTTTTTTTTTTTTGTGTGTGTATGCGTATGATTGCTCTCCAAAGTAATGGTGGTGGCACCAGAACATCATGATAATCCTTTCAGTACAGGATAATTATTTGGCTTTACTGCTGTATCCCTTGTAGCTGGATATCCATTTTCCTTTGCTAACATATGCTTGTCCTATTCAGTAGCAATTTGTTCTGAAAATGCTTGCATGCCTGCTGGGCAAGCTACATGAATTCAGTGCAGATTCCTTTTTTGCACCTAAAAATTATTATGTAGAAAATCATTTGCAAAATCGAAGGCATTCAGAAGGCTGTGTGCAGTTTTTCCAGGAGAAGCTGAGGGACATTGGAAAATTTAGACTTTAATTTGTAGGGCACAATAAATTTTATTCAGATGAATAAGTCTGTATCTGCCTCAGCACATTCTGGATTACTTTAGTATTACACAAACAAACTAATTGCACAGCCTGCAAAATAATCACATCTGTTCATCTGTAACAACGCAGCTCAGTCTTGGTTTCATGGCTTAAAATAATGTTCCTTGCTTTCCCATGCTTCCTCATATTACCAGCTGCAAGTCTCTCTGAACCAGCATGGCTCCTGAGGTAATTGGTAGTAACACTTGTGTATAAAGATGTCAAAATGCAGGAAAGTGGAAGTCTCTCCTTCAATTCTTAGCTCTTTCACTAAATTGGCTAGGTCCAAAAAGGAAGGAAAACCAAAGAAGAGCAGGTGGCTCTACAGCCAGCTCGAGAGCCAACCTAAAGTAGTTTTTTTAAGGTCTTTTGAGATCCTTGTTAGCAGCTTGTGCTTGTAGAGTGTGGGCAGAGCAGTGCTTGTAGAGTGTGGGCAGAGCAGTGCTTGTAAACGTAGGCAGGCTTGTCTGCAAGCAAGGGACTCCCACACTGGAAAAAGAAGGATGTTTTGCTTAGTCTTCATTGAGATGGGAGGTGGGAAATAAATAAATAGATAATCTAGTCATTATAGCATCAGTATGAGAAGTTTTTCTTGCTGGGTAGCAGACAGGTGCCCCAGAGGCTGAGCTGGAAGCACTGTTCCCAGGCAGAAGTCTCATCCACTCGTTAACAGGTGACAGAAGCACCAAGCCCGTGTCTTGCAGGGCAGCGCACCAGGCAGGGCCTCCTGCTCTGTGTGTTCAAACTTAACACTGCGCTGTCATGCAGAGGATGCGGTGGAGGCACAGCCAGCAGTCTTCCAGAGGCTGTTAAGATGGTCAGTGTTGGGCTGACCAAAGAGGAGACCATCAGCGCGTGTTCTCACTTTGCACGGGTAGGAGCAGGACGAGTCATTTTTTTGAGGCGGGACAGATGAGATGAGAGTGGCCAGGATTTGTTTCCTAACGTCAGTCGTGCAGGTCAGAGGGGGGTAGGAACGCTTCTCCCGTCACACTGAACCTTATCTCAATCCCGCTCCCCTCTGTGTCCGGCGGTGAGGAGGCTCTCACGCCGCCGCCGGTGCCGCCCGCTCGGACCCGGGCCGGCTGCGCACGGGATGCTGGCACCTCAGCGGGCCGGGCTCCGCCGGCAGCCGCGCTTTGCTAACAGCTACGTGCCATTTCCTCGCTTCGCAACTTGTAGCAATAAGTTTCTGAAGCGAAACCCGTCTCCAAATCCAGCCACGCGCACGCGTTTGTTTTACACCCGAACTGTTCGGCGATGCACGCCCTGCCCCGCAGCCCCGCCCGCGGGGTCCCGCCGAGCCCTTTGTCCCCGCACCGCTCGGATGGACGCCGTCACGCTCGCGGGGCCGCCGCGATCCCGCCGCTCCGCTCAGGCAAACGGCGCTCGGCTCGGCCCCGCCGCCAACAGGAAGCCCCCGGCGGGGCCGGACGGCTCGGGGCCGGGCCGGGGCGGGGCCTGGCGCCGCCGCCCGCCCTCCC
>NW_024884733.1:2703309-2771834 GCF_019232065.1 Centrocercus urophasianus | reverse complement strand
GCGGAGCCCAGGGGCCGCGCGGCTCGGGCCGGCCCGCGGCGGCGGCCGCTGACGGAGAGGAGCGGCGTCGGCGCCCGGCGGCTGCGGCATGTCCCGTCGAGGCGCCCGAGAAGGAACTGAGAATGAGATTGCCGTGGAAAGCTAAAATGGTAACCGGGTCTTCCCGCGGGGTGCGGGGTCGGCTTTGCGTCGCGGCGTCCGTCTGCGCTGCGGGTCGGAGCCCGGCCGGGTCCGTGCGGGGCTGCGGCGGTTCTTTGTGCGGCTCTTCGCCGCGATCGTCACGGCACGTGTCCGGTTAAAGTCGGGGAGACGTCGCGCTCCTTTCTTTCCTTTCGTTAGCTGTGAATTTTAAAGCTTCGGCTGCGCAAAGTTTTTGCAGCTGGAAATAATAGGTTTTGAAGAAGCGAACCGCAGCGCTTCGGATCCCTCCTGTCAGAGGAGCGGAGGGTCGCTGCGCTTTACACGCTCGTGGAAGTTGAAAGGCTGTCCGTCCGAGTGTGCAACGGTTTTTAAAAGTGCCGTTCCTTCCCTAAATAAAAGGCCGGAGAGATTAATTGCTTTAGAGAAGGGGGGTGGGAGGGAGAGGGAAGAGAGGCTGCTAATCAAAACCAAACTATTTCCCTAGAAAAGACTTTGTACAACTATTTGAAATATGTGCTAGTCTAGGAAAAAAAGCTAAATGGAAAGTCAGGGTATCTCGATACCACAGGAAGGGCCAGCTTGCCAAGAATATCTCCAGTGTTCCCTCCGTTTAAAAGTATCCATCTCGCTTTGATTGTTGTGCTTATTTTGTGCAGCCCATCTCTGCCCTCAGCAGCACGGCACCTGGTATGGATTGCGGTCTGCAGGAGAGGGGAAAAGTTCCTATCTCTGTTTTTCTCTCCTTTTCCCGGCAGAGCTCAATTCAAGACTGGGGCGAAGAGGTGGAAGAGGGAGCTGTTTACCATGTCACCCTGAAAAGAGTGCAGATTCAGCAAGCTGCCAACAAAGGAGCGAGGTGGCTCGGGGTAAGTGAAGCTGGCACGGTGGCATTTTGGAAAGCCGCTCATGGACTTTGGAGCCTGCCACAGAGAGCTGGATTTCACACCAATCTCTGTGATATTAACTTCTAGCACTGGCTGCTCTCGTCATTTAAAAACAACAATGCTGGAGTTGTCTGTCAGGGCAGTCTGAAAGAACTGTTGGCTCTTCCTTTTTTACAGATGTGCATAAAACCAGATCTGACTGGTCGTGGCCATGGATCAGGCGATGCTTCATGCAGAAATAAGGGTTGTCTTTTGGTCTGATCTAAAATGTTGGGCATTTAACAGTTATTTCACATGGGCTGTGATTCGTTTCAGTCTGCTTCATGTACCTCAAGCGAAGAGTCACTGTATTTTAACTAACGAGGATCTCTCAAAAGTTAGCAGAAACTTCTTCCAAGTTTGAGTGAATGTAGCTTTGGGTCTTGTTTCACTCTTTCTTTCTGGGCCAGATGAGATGTTGGTATTCCCTTTTACTTGTCAGCATTTCTGCAAGAACTACAGCTATGTGCTCGGTGTATTTCAAAGCAGGGAGGCTTTAGCGGTGAGTGAAATAAGCTTAAATGCACACACACTTAATTTGGCATGCTGCTGAGTGCCTTTACCTTTGTCAGGCCAAGTCCCCAGCTGATAGAAAATGTCCTCACTTCCCTAGAATCGCTGCAGCTGTGTCAATCTGAGCCAGGACTTCAGGAGGTAGCTGTAACTTTGGTATTATTTTATGTTAATAGATTTTCTTCAAGATCAAAGGCAGTCACATAAGAACTTGGTTTGTGATAGTGTCCAGGTTAGTATTTTCAAGCCCTTTTAAATCTGCTCAAAGATTTATATCAAATAGTTTTCTTGTGAAGTTCCACGTCGTGAAGCAATATAGCGATGCTGAAAGCACAGTTTAGAAAGATAAGCAAATTTTGTCCTGCATACAGATAGTGCTTAGAATTTCCCCTTTTCATGCTTGCAAGAAGTACACAGAATTCTTTTCAGAAGAGATAATTTCAAATCTGCTTCCTCTGAGTGGCAGATTTCCCATCTCTGCCTCCCATTTTTACCAGGGTCAATAGAAAAACAGTAGAAAGTATTTTTGCACTCCTGTAAGATTCCCAGATGGTGGTTTTCTAAGAGGTGGTCACTGTGAGTGAGCCCACATCCCAAAAGCATCCTTCAGAAAAGCATGAATTTCTCCTGTTTCAGACAGTTGTTCTGCCTGCGTAGAAGGAATCTGCTAAGCCTTGATCACGTTCTCAAAGGAAGAATGTGTCTGTGTTGCTCAGACCACTGGCACAGCTTAAGGTGCTGGTTTCAGTAATAGGACAAGGGACTGCAAGGTCACAGAGGTGGCTTTTGGCTTTCTATGTCTGGTGCGAGCTTCTTCAGGTCAGGTGGAGCCCTGTTAGTGGGGCAGTGTGTCACCTGTGCCGGGCATAAACCAGTGACTGCAGCTTCCAGGCTGGCGTCTTTAATCAGCAATAATCTCATGCACTTTATTTAAGGATATTTTTAAACATATGGGTTTTTTGTTCCCTTAAGCTGTTCAGAACAGAAAATATTTTAAGCTCTTTGCGATCTTGTTTTATTAATGGCTTTACTGTGGTTCTAAGGCCAGCAAATAGCCTCTAACCCAGGATGTTATCTATGAATAGGCATCCCTACCTCCTGTGGTTTTGCCCTGAAAAGCATAATTGTCTCTTTTGTAATTGCTATCAGGTGATTGCTTATTTATCTATTTGTCTTTTTATTTATAATCTGGAGCTTACAGAGTTTTATGATGTAATTTTTATTTTTTTTTCCTCTTAAAACTTCGAAATTCATAGAGCTTAATTAAAAAGCTGTTGAATTCATCAATGGCGGCCCTCACCCTTAGGTTGAAGACAGGAGAACATCTGAAGAATATGGGAATAATGTATTTGCGCGTTTGCAAGTATTGAGCTTTAATTGTAACAAATATGGTAACTCTGTCACTGATTATGTGTGGGTTAAGGTTAGAAAACAGTGACTTATTCAGTGTCGGTTTGTATCCTGCAAAGGTCTACTTAGTTTGACCTTCTCTGAGGCATTGAGTTTCTGGTGGTTTACTGCAGAGGGTCAGGTGCCTTGTGACTTGAAAAGCCAAAGTTCTTCAAGAACCTCCATGTTGCATGTGGATATTGAATGTTGCGTGGCATCAGAGTAGGGGTTTGGTCCAGTGATTCCGGAGTGGATGGTTCTTAGTGGTGCTGTGTTTGTAAACTGGAGACGTTTCAGCTGGAAAACATTAGGGGGTGAATTACTTGATGTGTCCGGGGATGAATGCCTGCAGGGATGGGGCATCCACAACCTCCTTGGGCAACCTGTTACAGTGCATCACCACCCTCTGTGTGAAAAACTTCCTCCTAATATCCAACCTAAACCTCCACTGTCTTAGTTTAAGACCGTCTCCCTTTGTCCTGTCACTATGCACCCTCATAAACAGCTGTTCCCCCTCCTGTTGGAAGTCATGGATAAATATGTTCTTGAAGAGGTACCAGTAAGTGAATTACCTTAGATTATTTATATTTCAAGAGGGCTAATACACTTTTCTTAAAATTCTGTACACTAACATAACTGTCCAGGCTTCTGAATGGTCATCCCTGCTGTGAGGGAATGTTTAAAAGCCCGCTGTAGGATTACAGCTTAAGCCCCCTGACCACTTGTTTATTTTCAAACTTCTATAATTAATAAAAGGAGAAGATAAACAGGCTGTGACTTACACAGTCATCTCAGTAGTTCTGTATCTTTCAGAAGTGTGAAGCTTTTGTATAAACACCACATTTTCAGCTTTAAATTTAATACAGACATCAAAGGATGCCAATAATAACTACTGGTTTTGTCATTAAATGCTTAGTCACTAAATATTTAGTGAAGATTAAGACTTTAGGCACTACAGTATTAGGAAGGATTAGTAACCCCAGCAGTAGCTCAGTGTTGTGATAGATGTTGCACAAAAGGACTACCCTGACCAAAAGGAATGTACAGACTAAGTATCAGATAAGGCACACATGTCTGTGCACATATGTTATCTCTTCTGCTGGCCAGTGTCTAAGGCAGTGCTATGAATCTCACCCCAGTCTTGGTGTTTTTCACGTTATTTGCAAACATCAAGGCAACAGAAAGTCTTAGGAAAATTTTCCAAAGCCAAGTGTTTCTTTTGGAGGTGTTTAAAGAGGATCCCTAGTGAGCTTGAAAAGTTCAACAAGAGAAAGCATGAAGACTTTTTTTTTTTTTTTTTTTTTTTTTTTTTTTAAACCTAAGTGGGTGGAAGTGTCTCCAGAATAGATGTGTGGCAGAAGGCATCGTCATGAGAGCGAGAGAGGTGGTGTGGAGACTGGGAACAATCCAGGAACCATGAAGGCCATGGAATCAGACTGATAACCTAACTTGAAGAGAGAATGGGGAGGCAGAGAACTGTATAGATGGATGGGATGATAAGGGCCAGGAGCCTTCTGAGTGGATGTTCAGCATCATTTTGAATGAGATTACGTCAGGCTAGAGAAAAAGACCTACCAGTAACTGGATTAGAAGGTGAAACGGTGCAGCAAAGAGTTTTAATGATATGCCTAGAAAGAGAAGGTTGTATAAAAACTATGACACAAAACCTAAAAAATGAGATTGAGCTTACTTTTGAGGATGTAAAGGCAGCCCATAGAGAGGCTGGCACCCTGCACGTCAGAAAGGACAGCACTATTGTCTGTGAAGAAAAGGCAGCAAAGCAGAAAAGGCAGGTGAGGAGTTTAGCGTTCTGTGGTCTTTTTTTGGTCTTGAACTGTCAGCCATGTACTTGTGAAACAAGGCTGAGAGACTGGTTGAATCATACTGTAGCCAGAAGCAGATAAGAGTAGAGCTGTATAAGTAGATCAGCTTCTGAACACCTTAATTTCTGTTGCCAAGAGCATTATGCTGACTGAGTATAAGCGCTGGAAAAGGTGAACTCCAGTCGATGACTTACTGTAAGACACAAACTGAAGAGTAAACAGGGAGTTGAAAGAAAAGGGAAGAAGCAGCAAGTAGGTGGAGAAGAAGGAGTTTTTTAAGAGGTGATGTACTGAAATAAACTTTGAATGGGAGAAGTGAGTGATGAGAATATGAGAGGCAAAAGGTCCAAGAGAAGGAGTTATGGGGAAATGGGATGGGATCTGTCAGATAAGTGACAGGATCAGAGAAGGAGCACAGGCAAGAAAATTCCAGTTGTCACCCAGTAGAAGTGAGAGTTGCTCAAGGTATCCTTTGCAAAGAGGAATGAGGGCTGGAGAGTTTCAGGAGCAAGGACTGCAGATGTAGAATGAGATTAAATTGAAATACTGAATTTTATTGACTGTGGAGAGGACAAAAATGAAGTAAAAGGGAGGGGAGAAAAGGTTTTACTGGTGAAGATAATTGGCCTGGTGGTTGTGGTGCCAGGTGCCAGTGGGTGCATCCAGTGAAGATGCACCAAGGATAGGGGTGAGCAGGATAGACCCTACAGAGATGGAAAGAGAAAGGGATGAATGATGTAGGACAGTAAGGCAGGCAGAAATGAATGACTGTATAAAGAGCAAAGACAGTTTAAGGCTACATCAGTGGAAGAAGATCCTTGGTAACTGACAAGAATCGAGCCAAAGCAGTAGATACTGCTAGGAACCAAAGAGAAACTGCTGGTCTGGAGACAGCTGCCTGTGGGAGTCCTGCAGGTCAGTCTTGTAACTGAACTGCTGTCATGTGTTCATTAAGGTCAGTGACAAAAGCAGAAGCTGACAAAATCTAATGGTCTGGCAGAGGAGAAAGCAACGAGAGGCTGACATTTGGGATTGGTGTAACTGGAGCAGGTTGAGGTTACGTAGCAGAACACAGAGACATGTTTGTGAAAGAATTAAAATTTCTGCTACGGGCTGATATCTTTGTCCTTTTTTGTCCCTTCCAACTTTGGACATCTTAGTCAATCAAAGTACACGTGACCCACGAGGATGATTGAAACCAGAAAGGCAGATGTGATGGTCTGGTGTTTTAGGTTATTGCCAGCAAAGATGGGAAGCGTGGATCTCCTTGGATGGTGTCCTTGGTGTGACTCTGCAATTCTGGTTGTTTTCAAGAAAATTGGTTTAAATTAGGAGATAGGATAATCAAGAAAATGACAGCTGTGTCTGACTATTATCTGAAGATTATAGTTTGGTTATCTTAACGAAATGAATAAAGTTTCAAATCATCAGATCAACCAGATAGTGGGGTGACACTGCAGGGAGAGCAAAGAAAGCAAATAACTGTACAGCATCAGCACTGAAGCTGCTTTGTGGTAGAAGTCCCCACTGTCTGAACCAGGCTGATGAGGAAAAGATGAGGCTGTAAAGCCTTGCTTAATTCAAGGTAGGCAGTGGTGCTAGTCTGTCCTGGTGCTGGAGAGACTGCTCTGTGAAGCAGAGTCACTGATGTCATTTTACGTTCGAAGTTGTTCGAGAAGCAGCAGAGAAGGGCAGGTGGGAGAGGAGTGCCTGCAGGGGAGGCAGGAGGTGATGGCAGTGAAATTGCATGAAGAGTGCCTTGTTTGTGTGAACGTGCACTGGTAAGCAGAACATGGGGAAGCAAATGCAAAAAAGTAGCAGAGAGGCATTAGAAAAGATTGAAAAATTCTGGTGTGGAAATGGAGGAGGGGGGACAGTGGGATAAGAATGATAGAAAGGATGCATGCTACAGAAAATGAGCAGCGAGAGGCATGGGTGTGGTACAGGCAGATGGACAAGAAGATTACAGAATGAAAAACAGAGTTTTCAAAGTCCAGTGAAGTTATTTTTTGCAGAGCTCCCCTGTCAGCCAGCTGGAGTGTTTTATCTCACCCTTCCAGGGGCTACAGGGAGGGGTGGGAGACTTGTGTCCAGAGCTCCAGGAATCTAAGGGAAGTAGAGAGCAATGAGGACCAGGAGGGGCTCCTTAATGCTTGCAAATGTTCTTCCTGTCAGAGTACTTCACCTTACCCTGAAAGGAGTGGGGAAAAGACCTGTGCTTTGCCTCTGGAGTTTTTACTGGGGCAGGTCTCGGAAAATCCAGCCAGGAATGGGAGTTCCCTTGAGCCCAGTGCTCGGGAGGAGCCATACAGGGCCTGTATCTCCACATCTTAAATGGTTGCTAAGCTTTGTGAGCCAGTCCTCAAGTATTAAGTTTCTCACTGTACTAATGGATGACACAGACTGCTCTTCCTTTCTGGCTTAAATATCCAGATAACAGTGAAATAATAAGCTCCCTCATGGCCAGTGCTGCCTGATTTAGTTTAGCCATTGGTTACATTTCTAAAGCAGATTTTAGAGACACTTTTTTTTTTTTCCTTCTGCTTTCCTTCTTGGCCACAGCTGGACTTCTGGCTCTGGAGTCTGTTAAGTGAGAGATTGACTCAAAAGATTACTTATTTCTCAAGCCATCTTTAATGCTATAGCATTGGGCGTGCAGCTGAACGTGTTCTTCCAAAACTATGAAGACCTTGTTGTGAAAGGGTGCTTTAAATCCCTCCAAAATTCTGAAAGGGAACAAGGTGAGAAGCTTCAACTCTGTCGTTAAATATTTATGTATTTTCCTAGCACTGATAGTGTTTGATAAGTACCTTTCCTGAGAACTTCATGGCGCGTTAAAACTGATTTTTGAATAATTGTCTTGTGCTGCATGTAACCACATGTTTGGCTTCTGAATGCTTCTGTAGTCATGTACGTTGTCAGGAAGCTTGTGTTGGAGAGATCAGTGAGAAACAGTACGGAACTGTCTAATTGCAATTAGGACCTAGGATATAACCTCCTCACTGACTTGAAAAGCAAGTCTGCAAAGAAGTTTTACTTGGGATTTATTTTCTTTCCAATGCTGACCTCCTAAGTACAGGTTGAGATTTAAATGGTGCCTGGAACCATCAACATTTTCAGAACGTGCAAAGCCTCACATTTTCTCTGAGCCTGATCCTGCCCTCCTCTGTGCACTTTTAAACCAACTCTGTGATTTATTTTTGTCATACTCTTAGGTCCCAGATGTTCTTCTCAAGTGTAGTTTTCTGTGCAATCAGTAGGCCAGCACTTAGCTGATCTTTGTCCTTGCTGCAGCTTTCTGTTTTTCACTCTTGATTTGTAGCATTTGTTGGTCTCTTCTGGCTAAATCAGACTCCTTGAAATCTTGCTGCCTGTTGTGACCACCAAGCCCAAGGCTGGGCTATAGTTCAGACTGTGTATTTGGCAGAAGTAGAAAGGCAGTTGACAAGGAGCTGACAGGCACCCTGCTGTTGCACTCAGAATGCCGTGTTCTCTGAGAACCTGTCTTGCAGATGGAGGATGGAAGATGGGGAGTGCTCACATGGATTTGGTGTGGCAGAAGGTAGTTGCCAACTGCTGGAGACCCACCAAGGAACGCAGATAGGAGATTTCAGAGACAATGAAATGATTTTACCTATGGACAGGTACACAGTTATCGAAAGAAAGCCCTGGAATTCATTTGGCTTACCTTCTGGTTTTGAGTAGGCTCTTTCCTCCTGCCCTTTCCTTCAGCTGTAGTCATAGTTGTACGCTAGCATCATACCCCTTATTAACAACTGCTTTTTCCTTACTTCCTCATTCAGGTATGCTTTTCTGCTCTAGGGATATTCCAGTAGCACACTGCGATGCAATCATTAGCTGGGTGTCTGTGCAACAAACATTTGAACATGAGACCTGAGCTTATTATAAATTTTAAAATGGAAGCCTGAAAAATTACCGTCTTTTATTTTTGCAGTCCCAAATGCAACGTGCATGATGAGAAGAATAGCTAGCTTTATAGCACCGTATCATGCTTTTGGTCATGTTTAAAACCTCACATTCCAAACTGTCAGAGAGTGACTGGATTGCAGTGCTTTAGTCTTGCATACTATTAACAATGAGTGAGGCTATAGGATGCTCTTGCTTGGCCACTTGAAACTAGGAAGAGACACAGAGGAAGCTTCTCTTCATATGGGCTGTGCAGAGGCATCTCCTGCTAATGACTGTTCCATTAAGTGGAATAATGAGAGGTAAGGGAGTCTCAGAAGAGCAGATGTTGCTGTTGACTGCACTGTTCTGTTTTTGCACTGATTGTTTGTGACTGCATCTCGGAAATCTCTCAGGCAATCTGTTTCAACCTGAAAGCTTGCTTTTGACATTCTTTAAGATTACCTGTGACATGTGGGGACATAACAACACCCTGTACAGTAAGTGATATCCCCTGGGAATTCCTCTGATAGCCAGGATGCCTGTCTATTCTAACTATGCTTCTTGGATGGAAAAGATTGTGCCTTAATTATAGTGTTTTAACTGTCCTGCTGCTAACATCAGTGAATTTTATTTTGTTTGCTTCTCCAAGAAGAAAGGAATGAAAGGGGTAACAAAAAATCAGCTTGCTCTGAAGAGAAACTGGCATTTTCCTTCTGAACATTGGAAGATGTAGGTCACTTGTTGGGTTAAAGAAGTGTTGGCAAGGAATGTGGCTATGTGTCATCGGAAAGCCTGGGAGAAGCAGCATATGAACTCAACTGAGATGCTGTGGAGAGAACAGCCCTGGAGAAACCATTAGTTTTACAGTTCAGGGTTTGATGTTTTCATTTAAGAAACAGACTGAAGCATTGCGAGCATGTTAGTCATGCTTGGATTTAAATTTAGCCTTGCTAAAGCTAATTAAAAATATGTTTAGTGACAGTGTGTGTATGCACGCTTTGAACGTGCATCTTTTACTACCGCCGTAGGAATCTATTCTCTAAATACACAGCTTCCTATAGCAGCGCTGTAAGGGGCCACAGCTGTGTGTAGAAATGATCACAAACAATCAGATCTTGGCCTAGCTCCTGAAAGGCAATAGTGTTACCTTGTGTGACGGGGGTAAATGGATGCTGACACAGCGTGATTCATACTTTTTCTTGTCCTTATGTAGCTGGTGTGTGGTTTCTTGCTTGTCGTTGTGCAGCTGGTGTGTAGCCTCTTGCAGACCAGAAGCAGAGTAAGTGTGATGTCTTAGTGTTGTTTATTACCCTGGCAAGATAGTTTCAGAGCTCATAAAACATTATCTTTGGTGTTGTGGTTTGTTTACACCAGAAAAGCAGAATGCCCCTTGTGTTTGAAATGGTTTATCATTTGTGCATCGCTCAGCCAGCAGCAAAGCTCTCTAGTCCAGTGGATATGGGCCAGGCTGACAAACCATTCTTTGAATACTGCATGTACAAATGCAGTATTTCCATGTATGTTATGTACAAACTTTTCAGTCGCTTTTCATGTTCAGTGGCCACAGAAACTCATGAGATTTGGCGCAGTTTTCCACGAGTGCTACACCAGCAGGTAGCGCTACCTTCAGGGCTGAATTATAAAGTCTGTGTTATATTTTTATGATTTCTGGGATAAGAATTTTTTTTTTAAATGCGTGAAAGTGGATTTTTTATGGAAATCACTCTAATTTGGACCAAAATGGATTCATACCAGTGCCTGAATACAGCAGCTTTGTAGTTCAGTTCAGCGTGGTGCCACCGATAATTCACCAGAAGTAAAGTAAAAGCATATCCTACTGAAATGATAATGATCCTAAATTCCTGCAGCATCTTTTATCCAAATGGCTTTCAAAGCATGGCCACAAATTTTCAGCAGACAGGCTATGTAAAGTGTGTTGTCGTGTAACGTGGTATAAAACTCTGCCTTTGGGTGGGGCTTACAGCTCAGCAGCAGTGCTGATGCTTTGGATTTGGTGTACCATAGAACCACGTAGGTTGCAGAAGACCTCTTAAGATCGTGCAGTCCAACCATCTACCCATTCCCACTGTGCCCACTAAACCATGTCTGTGAAGTTCCCCTTTCTTCTGGGAGGTGAGAAAAAAGTATTTCTGGGACAATCTCACTTTTTAAAAGCCACTTTTTTTTTTCCTGTTTTTTCTTCTTTTGAGGTTGTTGAAGAGTTTGAAGCATTAGATAAAGTTCTTGGGAAATTGATTAGTTGTCAGAGTTGCAGGATGATACTTAGTGGCTTCTTTGTTTTATCACACGGATATCTTCCCCACATGTGGCAAAGCAAGAAGCAGCTGGTTAACAATGCATAGCAGCACACTGAAACAATTTAGGACCAGAAGTGAATTAATTGGAACCATTTGAGAAGACCCGGACATCTGAGAGTCCAGGGTTCTGTGCAAGACTTCACTCACCTTGCAGCAGCAGTTGTGAAAGCAACCTCAAATATCAGGCTGCAGTAGGCAAGGGGGGAGTGGAGCAGTGCTTAGAAAACACTGCTACAAGAGGATACTGTAGTATCTCTGTTGTTCCCTCATCTCAAAGCAAAGAGAACTAGAAATGCGATATGCAGATGGGATATGACTGTTGGCATTTGGAGAGGCACTGGAAAGGTGAGGACTATCCAATCTGGGATTTGGTGCAAGCAGGATTGATTGACACTGTCAGTGAATAGGAAAGAATAGTGAAAATGCTTGAAATGGTGAGTGGAGCAGGGATGCTTTGGTGCCAGGGAGTGTTTCCTAGAATGGCCTGGGTTGAAAAGGACCACAATGCTCATCCAGTTCCAACCCCTTGCTATGTGCAGGGTCACCAACCAGCAGACCAGGCTGCCCAGAGCCACATCCAGCCTGGCCTTGAATGCCTCCAGGGATGGGGCATCCACAACCTCCTTGGGCAACCTGTTCCAGTGCCTCACCACCCTCTGTGTGAAAAAATTCCTCTTAAAATCTAACCTAAACCTCCCCTGTCTCAGTTTAAGACCATTCCCCTTGTCCACCCTTGTAAAAAGCCATTCCCCCTCCTGTGTTTGGTGGAAAGCAGTACATTAAAAGCAAGGGGAAAAGATACCTGTACTTTTTCACTGCATGTAATTAACCTGAAGGACTCACTGCTAGAAGTAATCGAGTCCAATAGCCTAGAAGGTTTGAGGGAGGACTGGGCATTTATATAAGTAATGAGAACAAGCACATGAATACTGCCTGAGATTGAAAACAGCCACATAACTCTTTACTGTTTAGGTGTAAAACAACCACTTCCCATGACTGAGCAGTCTTTCCTTTTAGATCAGTTATTCTTTATGTTATGAATGTTATTTCTGCACCTTGGTCTGTAACATCTGGCCACTGTCAGAAAGAAAATCCTCTAGTTTAGTTTAAGATGACAATTATTATGTGTTGCCATTTATAAAGTTCTGTTTTCTATTTGTTTGTAGCAAATATTTAACGAGGCAGAATAAAATTGAACACAGGCACTCATAAAAAGAATCCTGAGAACTCAAATGTCCCGAAGATGTCAGAGCCATATTGCAACATGACCTGGGAGTTTGCTGTGGGCCTGCTTTCCTACAGCCTCATGCTGCTCGACGAGAACTTTGGGTGCTCAGATCCTGCTTTTTTCATGCATAAAATGAATGTTTGCATCTTTGCTGCTTGAGGCTCTGTAAATGTAGGAATCGCGTGGGTTGCTGTGCCCCATTCAACTTCATAATAGCTGCCTTAAAAATAAGTCAGCTAGAACAGAGCTTGGTACTCTACATGTGGTCTCATCAGACCCTTTATGCACAGGAAGAATAATGTCCCTTGACTTGATTCAGTGCTCTCTATTTATACATTGCAAATTGTTTGCTTTTTGCTGCTGCTTCCAAGTGTTGTGCTGAAAGATTGAGTGCTCTGCCTACTCTAAGCCTTCAGATCTTTTCTCTGTTCCGTGTGCCACAGTGTGACCTTTGAAGGTAGTACTTTCAACAGACCTTTTCTGCTGAGCTCTTAAATTTCTCTGCGTTTGGGTGCCTAAGCCATCTGTTGCCTATGGGATGTCGATACCCTTTGACTGCTTTGTCAACCAAAGGCGTGAAGGTTTTTAGCAGTTGAGTTGGTAGCAGTCACCAACCTTGTGACTGTCAAGCTGCTGGGTTGCAGCCTGGTGGAGTTTTCACTTGTTCCTGTTTGCCGCGGTTTGATTTACCCCTTGACAGGAGGGATGGTAGTTTACACCTCACATCTTGGCACTGTGTGTTGAATCATATTGAGTTGCTGATTTGATTCAAGCCAGTGCCCAATGTCCTTCAGGTTTTTTTTTTAAATGGTACTCATGGATTGGATTTATTAAAAGGAGGATGGTAACATTTCAAAGCTTCATCAATGTTGGGTGCCAATGGCAAGTCAGTACGCCCTTCAGGATTAACTACTGACTTCAGTGCAGAAGAGATTAGGTAACTAAATGCTCCTGAGGAGTGTTTGGGAGCCAGTATAAACAGTGCAGGCAAATACAACAAGAAAATGGTTATGAAGATATGCCCACACATCCTTCTGTCTTAGTGCTTGGCTTGTAGTATTCTCTGGCCCTACCTGTGATGCACTTCGCATTTTTAGAGCAGAAACCCTTGAAGGCAGGGATGGTGCCTTACATTTTGACATAGCAGCCATTGTGCTGCTGTTGTAAATGTCTCTTAAGTAACAACAATCCATTTCATTTGGAAGTCAGATCTTACACTTCACATTCTTCCCAATGAGTGCCACAGATTGATTCTGGCTGTGCAATCCACTGGCTCCCTGCAGCATGTGAAACGGGAATGAACTCTTGCACGCTTACTTGAACCATGAGGCTTGCATTCTTCTTTGTACAAAAGCAGTCTTCTTGTTCAGAAAACTTCAGATGACTGTGGAGTTAGAAGAGGACAGAGAAGAAAAGAAATACGCCATTAACTCCTGATGCATAATTAAACAACAAAAAAAGGACAGACAATAACGTGGAGGACTTCTGTTTCATCTTACAGTCTGACAATTTTCGCTTGCTCTTTCCCCTCTACTTGTAAGCTATGCTTCTTGTGCATTCTGACTCAGTACTTCCACATAATTATGTGTGTTTTGATTTGTATTCACTGCCTAAGGATTTAAGTTCAACTGCAACAGAACTCCAAAACTGAAATACAGATGTCTGCAGTGGGTTCAGCGCCAGCTCACGCAGCTGGTGCTGCTTTCTGCAATGTCAGAAGAGATGGGTTAAAGGCCGGGTGCTGCACTTAGTTATAAGAATGCAGTCATTTTTCTAGATATATAATGTGCTTCTTTATCATACACATTGGCAGATTATTGTGCAAAAATGCCAGTTTCTCATAGAGACCTATGTAATTGGCAGAAGAATGTTGCCATCACAGACATGGTACGTACACATGTGAGCGTTTGTACACGTAGGCTCACACTACATGTGCATGTGTGCGAGAGAAGGATCTTAATAGACTCCATAATCAATCCCCTGTGCTGTCTAGATAATCTAGTAAAAATGCAGTTTGGCCTGAACTACTGATGGAACTAATATTTTTGGACTCTCTTAGCGCTTGAGTAAACGTTCAAGCTAGTAAATTTTAATATTAAGTAACATTATCTTGCTGCTTTTTCTGGTCAGGCCCCACCCTGGAGACATCTCTTAGTTTCAAAACAAAGAGTAGTAAAAAGCACAGCCATTGAAATGAAGTTTATAATTCAATTTAGATATGTACTCATGCTGTGGTCGTAAAAATGCTTTACTGCTAACCTATTTCTGCTTTAAAATATTAAAAAAGCTTGGCAGTGGAGATTACTCACAGAAATCATTATGAAATGTAAAAACATTTCCTTGTTTCTCTTCTTTCTTCCACAAAATTCAATTGAAATTTTGAAATTTTAAAATCTGAATCAATCTTCTGTTAAATATTTTCTCCTCTGCCAGAACGCGCACCTACAGTGTTATTTTCCAGCTACTCATGCTGTTAAAATCCATCACTCTTGCCTTGTTGTTTGCACTGAGGGCAGTAGCAGTTTACATTGATTTCCTGAGTCAGTATGATTTTAATTTCTGGGCACTTCTGGGGCAAGCTTTATAGTGTGAAAGGGAAGCCAGCCATCCAATCAGGATAAATAAAACCATTTTGGGTTATGTAATGTGTATTCATGTTATAATTATGCAACACAATTCTTACTTCTGCCATCCTTACAACCATTTTGAGTTCACCAGTTTTGCCTGCTGTCTCACACAGGACGTTCTTTGTTTTTACTGACTGAGCAGAAAGTGATGATGAGCTCCACAATTAAATTAAATTACATTCCTGGAAGGGAAAAAAGTGGTGCAGCTTTTCACAGGATAAGCATCACAGTTTATGACTACCAACAATACAAGCACTGGGGAAAAATGATCTCTGTGCATTTGAATGGTCCAAATACCTTTTTTTTTCTTGCTGATCTATAATTGCCATCAACCGGTGTAACTCTTGCCACCCTAAATGTCTGGCCATGTTAGTGGCAATATCAAGCACTCCTTCTCCCTGCTAGACTTGGCATTTATTAAAAAACTGCAGCATGAAAGAGTTGTGGCAAATTACTTCACCAACCAGTGTTTCACAAACTGAATTTCTGTAATTCTGTTTTTCTTGGGGTAGATGGAGAGTTTTCATCATCTCTAAGAACCAGACAGCTTATAAACATGAGGGTAATTAAGAATTTTCAGCTTCTGTGTGGTAGTGATGGAGTGGGGCTGATTCCATAGCAGCACTGAGTGGCATCAATATTCAGTTGTACTGGAAATAATATTGTGCTGTCTGGCCCTGTGTTAAAGTATGCAAGGGCTGTATAACAACCAAGAGGGAATTCAAGAGCTGGGCAGTATGCAGCAAAGCACTGGTGTTGAGGTGGATGAGACTGGGAGATGAGGCTGTAGGGACAGGGGTAACCTGGGTACAGAGGCCTGAGGTCAAACAAAGCTCTCAATCCCAAGGCAGGCTGTAAGCTTGGAGAATGACTTCAGCAGCTGTATTTTTTACCACGTTTTAATCTATCCTGAAGAATGTAGGTGTAGGTGACTTGGGGAGAAGGGTCTGATGCTGTAGGCCTTTCACATGTGCACTGTGTTAAAACAGCAGCAAATATTTTGTGTGGAGGCCATACTGTTGTGATATGTCACCGCGTTATGAAGCCTGATGTGTATAAAGTTCTTAATATTTGCATACAAAAGGAGTCCTGGAAGGATTCATATGTGCTTTTAAGTCAGTAATTTAACCTCAGCTGCCTAATTAAATTAAAGAAAGTAGGTTGTGGCATGTGCACGTTTGTTTATATGTAAAGCTTGGAAGTTGACATGATCTTAGCCATTCATGCAACACTTTTGCAGTTGGACTAGGTGATCTTTGAAGGTCTCTTCCTACTGAGCTGTTCTACCCTATTTAAATACATTTCAGAGTTCATTTAGCTCCTCTGTAGGAAATGCCTGCTGGGAAATGAGTATCACTATCACGTGCTATGACAATTATTTGACCTGCATACCAGTGTGTCATGTAGTTTAACAGAAGTATGGCAAGTTTGTTTGGTTTTTTTGTTTGTTTTTGTTTTTCTCCTTGTTTGCTGTACCCTGTAAGTTGCTTGGGACAGTACTCTGTAATCACTTTATCCCAGTGCAAAAGCTCTATAAATATCTGTTCTGCTGAACACTTGAGTGTTTCAACCCAGTGCTCAGACCCAGACTGACTGTTGTTGCATGGCACTGGCAGATCCCTCCAAAGACAATAAAATGGGTGAGGAAAAATAGGGGAGTTTTCATTTTGGTGAGAGACAGTTTGTTCTCGAGTAGGTCTTATAAGAAAGGAGCTGGAGTCTGGCCTTTGAGCTGAATGTATGTATCTGTCATGTTTACAGCTGCTACCTCTACCTTCCACCATCTGCTCATTGCAAGAAAATGATGTTAAGTTGGTGGTCTTCTACATCTGTTGTATGGACTCAGTGTAGGATAGTACTGCTTAGCTCTGCAGAGCGCTTGTCATCTATGAATTCAGAAGTAGTTCACAGAGCAGGTCAGTTCTCAGCTGCCCTTTCAGAGCTGGCAAAACAGAGCACACAGATGTCTTGCACATGGCCACCCAACTGGTCGGTGCTACCACAGCCGACATCGCTGGAGCGCTCCCTTGAGATCCCTTGGAGCACAGAATCATTAAGGATAGAGAAAACCTCCAAAACCATCTGGTCCAACTGTCAGTCCATCCCCATCATGATCACTAAACCACGTCCTTCAGTGGCTCATCTCCGCAGTTCTTGAGCACCTGCAGGGATGGTGACCCCACCACCTCCCTGGGCAGCCACTGCCTCACTGCTTTTTGGAGAAGAAATTTGTGCTAATATCCAACCTGAACATCCCTCAGTGCAACTTGAGACCATCAGCTTTCATCCTAAAGCATTTGCCAGAAGGGACTCTTCTTGCAAGACTGTGGTCTGGAGATTTGCACAGCTACTCTGAAAAGAGTTGCATTTCTCCTAAGAGGTGGCCAGTGGTTCTGGCTCAGCTCCGTGGTGCCCAGCCAAACACTTACCCGGTGATTTGTCTGAAGTTTTATAGATAAGGGTTACATTAATGTCTGGGGTGGTTTGTGGCAGAAACTTCCCGTCTGAGTGCAGTGTTTTCCAGCACTCATGACTGAGGCCTGCATTCTGCTTGTAAATACAGCACCTTTACCCCTTGGTACTTGCAGAGTGCAGTGTATTGTCATTATGAGCTGAAGTCAAGATTACTAGAAGCAGTTCTCAAGTCAAAGTCCAGTGCAATATTTGATGTGCCTGCCATCTTTAGTACCACTTTCCTCTGCTCAACAGCTCTTCCTTTCTCCTTGGGACTTACTAGTATGTAGCTCAGCCTTGGCACCCACCAGCCTCCCAGACAGGCTGCAAGCAGAAAATGTGAGGAGGGCATGGGAGGAATGAGGCTAAGATGAGGTGCCTGCGGAACAGTAATTGCTGCTCACTGCTCCTGTGCACAGAGGGACTGCTCCAGCTGCCTGTGTCTCCTTCTTGCGATTCTTAAAAGCCATTCCTGTTTTTATACCTGCTTTTATTAGTTCTGACAGTTTTATGCAAGGCTGAAGACTCTGTGAAGAGCTCTTTGCTCATGGAGACACTGTGTAACACATCTGAGTCTACGCAGGTCAAAATATTTTGCAGAACGGGCTGAGCTTACTGCCAAAAGGGGCAGTAAAACCTATTTCCATGCCCTCATTCTGGTGCACTGTTCACTTAGACTTCTGCTGTTTCTAGTATTTATTTACTGCTCAGTTTGGAGACTGGACATTTTGGTGTTCCTATGCACTGAAGCAAGGAGAATGCCAGGTTTTATAGAAGTTATTTTCCTCTAATATGAAAAGGGTATAGAAAGATGTTTAATATGAGTTGTATTTGTTAGTGGGCTAGGAAAATATTTATACTAAGTGTCATTTGATGACAGATGCTTCTCAAACAGTATGAAATGCACATGACTGTGAGTTCTACCTGACTTACCAGTTCCTATTTCTTGGTTTTCTGTTTTAAATTAAGCACTTGCTAAACTTCAATGTCCGATCAAAGCCACCACAAGGAATATTTATACATCCCAACATATTATGAAAATAACATATCCATGGCATGCTAGTGAAGCACCACACTGTGGCAAGCTGCTGAACTGTGAAATGTGTCAGAAGAAAAAGAAAGGAAGAAAAAAAGAGAGAAAGAGAGGAAGGGAGGAAGTAAGGGAGGAAGGGAGGAAGGGAGGAAGGGAGGAAGGAAGGAAGGAAGGAAGGAAGGAAGGAAGGGAGGAAGGAAGGAAGGAAGGAAGGAAGGAGTGGAATGAATCTGATAGGTTCAGTTAATTCAGTCAAGACAGTAAGTTAGATAAGAGGGTGCGAGGGCTTGTCTTGATACTGCTGAAAGGCACAGCAAGGTGGGAGAGTCAGCATGAGAAGGGCCTTTTCGTAGGTTAGAAGGAATGAGAGGGTAAGCATGTAAATCATACAGGATAGCTGGAGATGAAGATTAGGATGAAGTTGTTGGGGCAGTTTTGGTCCCTCTAAAAAGCGTGTGTACTGCACAGCGAACCTCTTGGAGGACTTGCTTCTCATTGAATGCCACAGCTACATTCCTTTGCACGGATATTTCTAAGTATGCCAAATTAGAGAGGGAGAATTTACATGTTCCCTTGGCTGAGATTTTTTGCACTACTATAAGAGTCTCAACTGCTTTATGCACTTGCTTAAACTCCTCTAGATATGCGCAGCAAGAGGCGGTGTATAAATTAGTCTTCTTTACTTTTGCTTTGATTCATTTAGAGGTGGTTCCACACCATTCATGATACCTGAATGAGTCCAAATTTGCATAACTTCAGAAGGTGTGAGAAATGCTGCTCAGTGCCTCCGTATGCTTGTTGTTTCTTATTTTTCCCCCAGTAGCTGCAAGGTGCCTGAGTGAAAGGGTTCTAACTGAGCAACAGTGTTTGTGGAAGGCTCCTCTTTCTTTTACCTACAGCTTTTGTTGCTGTTTGCTGGTTCTTCAGGCAGATACGTGCCAAGCTGTGAGCTCTAAAGATACGAGAAAATGAGAATGCCTTTTGAACAATGATCATGGAATTAATTAGTCCTGGAAACTCTGGGTTGCTGCCAAGAAGAGTTATTTATGTGGTATGAAAGGAAAGGAAAAGGGTGGAGCTTTGGAAATCCAGGAATACCCCTAGCTGTCAGATCACAGGAAAGAGCTCATAAAGTTACATTGGCTTCTGAGTTTGGTGCAGTCAACACACAGTATTCTGATTTTCAGCAGCATCTGAAATGAGGAAATGGGAGTTAGCAAAGTGGAGAAAGCTCTGCAGAGAGCTCTGCGTTCATTTTATTTCCATCTGCACTGTACGATAAAAACAGCTGCTCCTGCAAAGGCAAGCATCCATGCTGCCTGGAGCCTGCAGGCTGCAAGGAAATCTAGCACTGGCCACCCAAATCCTGCATTCCAGCCACGGTTTCCTAGAGTGGAAATTCTGCTTCAAATTCAGCCTTATCTCACGCGAGCTATTTTCCAGGCTGACAGCTTTGCAGCATGGAGGACAAGGACAGAGAGGAGAGAGTGGTGGATGCGAGGTCCTTATGTACTGTCAGAGCTGCAGAGCTGATTGCAAGAGGAAGCACAGATGTGTGCACCCCAACAGCACTTGAAATGCTGTATCTTCACCTGAGGGATTTAGTCTAGTCGCCGATGTCAGTGATGTACACTGCTACGTGGTGTTGTTAGAGCAAAACAAAACATTTTTCACTTATTTTCTTTAATGATGATGTGGCCTGGATGGAGGCAGTCAGCAGAACGTGTGCACGTTTGAGTCAGTTCAGCATGATGGTCAGCTGCTGTGGGTTTTACCTGTCAGCATGCACACGGGGCTTCCTTCTGAGGGGAGCAGGCTCAGCTATAAGAGTCATTAACACTTCAGTTGGAAACGCCACGTCAAATACGTTGTTAATATCTTTGAAGTTGTCATTAACAGTAACTCCTATCTAAGGTGATAAGAAGTTTTGTAGAGTGTCGTCAAGTCTTCCTGCTGCTTATGTTCTGTGCTTTTTTATTAGTAGTATTATTTTCTGTTCTGGAATCCAGTTCTTAAAAGAATTTCTGTTTTACCTGTTTTGATGCTCAAGGGTGAAATTGCAAAAAGTGTTTTATTCCTCTTTTCAGAAGGTTCCCAAGGAGGTTGTGGATGCCCCATCCCTGCAGGCATTCAAGGCCAAGCTGGATGTGGCTCTGGGCAGCCCGGTCTGCTGGCTGCTGACTCTACACATAGCAGGGGGTTGGAACTAGATGAGCATTGTAGTCCGTTTCAACCCAGGCCATTCTATGATTCTATGATATGATCCTATGATATTAAGGCAAAGAGCAAAAAGGGCCTTTTTTTTACCTAATGTACAAGTTACTGCAATTTGGGCAGCATTAGTCCAGTGTAGAGCGTATGTCCAGTAAGTTGATGAGAATAACTATAATGGAAAAGTCCACATCTGGAAAAGCTGTGAACTTCATACACAGTCAAAAGCTTTTGAAAAATCTGTCACAGTCAATAAAATGGGGATTTATAGACAGTGGTTGATTACGCGCTCTTGAAAATCATTTTGCAGGATTTCTAAATGAATAAATCTTTACTGAAGTGGTGATGTTTTACATGACTGAGTCCAAGGAATATTTGATTTACTTATTTTTCATCTCATTTGTATTTTTTAAGTATCTATTTCAGCCTGCTTAATGAATAGTGATTGTGTTGACTTCATTCCATCATTGTGACTGTCAGAATCTCAACAGATAATATTTGCATTGGAAAAACCTTCAGATTAGTGGTTTTGGGGTAAAGGAGATTGTTTCCAATGGCAGTTTCGAAATCCTGACTACCAGTGCCTCCTAGCAGCGATCACCATGTGTCACTGTCAAAACTCGCACAGAGTTTTAGGCGCCTGCAAAGAGCAGTCAGCCAACACAAAAGCAAATATGAAAACTCTTTTGCTTTGGGCAGCCCGGTTATGTCAGTGAGGAGATGTCCTCTTGATTAAATCCAGACCAAGCAGTTTCCTGTTAGCATGCGAGCGCAGCCCGCAGTGTCTTACTCTGAGAGCCTGGCCCTGAACTCCTCTGCCAAGTCCTTTCCTCTTCAGCTTACAGGCAGGATTGCTAAAATAATACAAATACAAACAATCCCTAAAAGACTCTTAAAATGATTTCTAGCAGTTTAATGTCTTGCAGACAAACTTAGCCTTAGATTTTCAAAGTTTTGATTTTTATTGTTGTTGTTTTTTGTGTGTTTTTTTGTTTTTTGTTTTAAACATTCTCCTAGGGTTGTGTATTGGGGAAGTTGCAGTTTTGCAATTACAGGAAAATTTTGTGCACGCATCAGTCTTGGGAACACATTCTGCCCTTGTTTGGCACACATCAGTGAGTGCGAGGAGGCTTTTTTATGTGCCAAGGAGAAGACAGCCTTCCTTCAACTATCGTGCAGTGGGGGAATCTGCTGCATAGAAAATGAATGGTTAAATGCAGTGGTGCACAGACATTCTGTGTTTGAAAGTGGTTGTATTCTGTAACTAGTAATTTTCAAAAGTACAGTTTAATCAGAAGATGAAAGGTCAACAGTATATACTTTTTTCCAAGCCAGTTTTACTTAGGGTAAATTTGGATGGGGTTGTGTAGCATGAACAATCCGTTCATGACAGGAGACCAGGTTAACAGTCTGCAATTGCATGGTCTGTTTGAACAGATGTAAACCTGCAGTGCTTCTGGGAATCGTCTCTCTCCTTGAGCCAGAGCTGTTTTCCCTGTGTGGGTCCGTGTGTTCCTGCAGCCCTGGGGTAGCAAGGTTGGGCAGCTTGTCTGGGTTACATCTCACCCCACCGAGTGCAGGCTGTGTTCTTCCTGGACTCCTTTTGTGCTCCAGTTCATCACATGGCTGCATGAAAAACAGCTTTGGAACAGGGCAGCATGTGGGGAGAAAAGGGTCTCTGGAATGGCTTCTTGCAGTGGCTTAAACTCGATGTGAAATGGTGCCATTTTCCTGCTGAGTTGTGGCTGCAAGTTTCCTGAGCCCTCTGCCTGTGGACTGAGCCATTGGTATTTGTAGGCTGTTGAAAGGTCCCTGTGCCTCGACCCTGCACGATGCTCCTGGTTCTTCCAGTGCTTTTTACAGACCCAGAGGAACATGGCAACCAAAACCATTGCTGGGACCATTTCTTGCTATGAAATCCAATCGTTGGGAGTACTGCTAGAAACAAACAATTGGCTAGTGAGGATGCTGGAGTTACTAGTCCCATTCTTTCATTCTCCTCTCAACTCTGTTATAGCAGGCTGGATTTTCATGTTCTACCAAGCATCTGTTGGGCCCTGTGCCCTGGGAAATGGGATCTCCTCATCCTAAAGCAGCTGAGCTGTGCACTCAGTAAAGACATCTACATTACCCAAGAGAGGAAGAGATATCTATTATGAATAATTGAAAAGCAATAGAAGGTAGTGCTATAAATATGAACTGGATGGGCTGTCTGTTCCTGATTACTTCATAAATAGCTGACTTTGTTCTTCGTATTTTGCCAGTGTGCAAAGCCAAAGTCTGTAATGCCTGTGCAGACAGTGCTGTGACATCTTCAAGTCCTTGAGTCTAGGTGCTGGGTTGGTATTTGGAATAGAACTGTCCTCGTTGTTTTGAACTTACACCTTACTGGAAAACTTCCAGAGCAAAACCTCTGGTCAAAATGTCCGTGTGTCTGAACTTCACGTGCAGTCCAAAATGTAGTTCTTCAGGGGGTACTTGAGATGTGTTGTCAAGCAACCATGGAGAAACACAAAATATGCCTTAATTTGTTACTTAGAGGAGTCTCTCAGTCTGGTGTTGCTCATCCTACGTGCTGGTGAATTCAACATTCAAAGCCCAGAAGCACAGCTAAATTGCAAAATATTACTGTAAGGCTTCTCTGGGAAATGTGACCTAATGAAACACCATTATTGTCTGTATTGGGATACAGCAGGGCTGTTACCCAAGAAGGGAAGGCTGTGTGGTTCAGAAGAGCATCATCACAGCAGTCCCAGCTGAAAGCTTGCTGTGAGTGCATATGTGAGGAGGAAATCAGCACTGCAATACTGCTGCTCTGCAAATGGCTTTCTTCTGAGACTGTAGGAGAATTGGTGATGCAAAGTCTAAGCTAGGCTGTTGTGTGCTTTGGTTCAGTTTATTTCCTGTAGTATTTTGCTGCTGATGTATTCAATCCAACCTAAACAGATTAAAGAATTGGTTTTCAGGCTTGAACTATTTCCTGGTGGCCTGATTTTTTTCCTTTGTGTAAACCCATTAATCCCAGATACTTACAAAACTCGCTTTAAACAGAATATATTCTGATCTCATTGAATGTGAGTGAAAGTAACTCCATACTGTGAAAAGATATTTCAGCCATTCTGATGGCTTCCCAGGAGTTTATTTACCCGTAGATAAATCCTGATGTCCAGGGATTTTTGCCAGGGTCTGTATTTTTACTGATGGTTGCAAACAGTTGGATGAGATGGGGCCATCTCTTTTTCCCTCAAGAGAAATGGCTTTTTTATTTCTGCCATTCTGTTATTGGTGGTGCAGTGTGATTACAGTAATTAGTGACTGTTTAAAAAATAACCCTTCCCCCTCATAAAAACAAAGCATCAAACCTGAGATCTGTTGCCAAATACTGCACCAAACGAAAACTGTAAGAGTGAACTGAGGGGTTATAATGGGATGTGTACTAGGTGAATTGACACCTTCCTTCCTTGCGAAAGTATCATGAAATGTTTCTTGTCCAAATGTGCTTTATGACTATAGGTTGTTTGTCAGCCCAGAGCTGGTATTTCCAGCACAGGAATCCTAAGTTCTGACACTAAAGTTGTGACTTCATTGCAAACTTTCAGTAACTTAAGGGAGCCTACAAACAGAAGGGGAGTTGGCTCTTTACAGGGGGAGATAATGGCAGGGCAAGGGGAAGCAGTTTTGAATTGAAGAAGGGAAGATTGAGGTTGGATGTCAGGGGGAAGTTCTTTGCTATGAGTGGTGAAGTGCTGGAACAGCTGCCCAGAGAGGCTGTGGATGCCCCGTCCATCCCTGGAGCTGTTCAAGGCCAGGTTGGATGGGGCCCTGGGCAACCTGGGCTGGAATTAAATGTGGAGGTTGGTGGCCCTGCATGTGACAGGGGGTTGGAGATTCGTGATCCTTGGGGTCCCTTCCAACCCAAGCCATCCTATAATCAGTTTTAGAGTTTATGCAGAAGTTAAGTGGGACTGAATCACCACTGTTGTTTCCTTTAGCAATGTTATTATTCTCTTTGTGGGATAATGAACTTTCTTCTAGATTATAATACGTAGTAGTGCCACAGGAAACACTGATAGCAGTCAGAGTGTAAAATATTTCGCAGAACATGTCAGGGAAGTAAAGATAAACTTACTGAATAACGTCCATTCTTGACAGAGCTCCTGGTGTTTGGAGAGTCAAAATGGACAATGTAGTTTAGTAACTAAGGGTGGACTCCCAAATAACTGCTCCTGTGAAAAGATGAGTTGAGTGTGACAGCTGTGTGAAGGATTTGGTTTTTGCCTGATTTTTATGTTTTGTTTTTGTTTTTGCTTTGTAGGTTGAAGGGGACCAGTTGCCTCCAGGACATACTGTCAGCCAGTATGAAACATGTAAGATCAGGACAATAAAAGCTGGAACTTTGGAGAAACTTGTGGAGAACCTTCTGACAGCTTTTGGGGATAATGATTTTACCTACATCAGTATCTTTCTCTCAACATACAGGGGCTTTGCTTCTACTAAGGAAGTACTAGAGCTTCTCCTTGACAGGTAAGAGCCAGTGGATGGTGGGAGCGGAGCTGTCATTTACATGGCAGGGAGATGTTGTCAGGAATTGTTTCCATTACTGTCAGTGGACGTGGACTTAATAACCCAATGGACAGGTGTCAAGAATATGTCAAAATTTGGATTGTATAAATACATGCTGCTCACATTCACATTCTCATTAAAGCATGCTCACCATGTAGGGAAAATACGTTGTGTCTGGCAACTGAGGAATCAAAATGGGGCTAGCACGTGGAAATTGATCTAGCTTGTCTCTCTCCAAAAAGACTGAATGAGAGGGCTGCAGAGTCACATCTAGCCTTGATTCCTGTATTTCACTGGATATTGAATTTTCAGACCTAAGTCTCCTGTTGGGGGAAATTGATCTGAAGCAGGGATAATGCAAACATACTCAAAACCACGTCTACATCTGTTCACATCAACACACTGTAATAATTTTTTTTGTGGACAGCACAAAACCCCCTAGATATACAAATTACCCTTAGATACACAAACAGGCAAGGTCAGAGGTGGAAGTATCATATTTATTTCATTTTCAAAAGGAAGTGATGTACAAAAGCAGCTATTCAGACATGTAGTAATTAGAGGGCTAGTGTAAGAGCTAGGTTTTGATTTTGGCTCTCCCACTAGGTAGATAAGGAATAAGGTGCATGTAAGTTATCTGTGCTATTCTTTTACATCTGAAAAAGAGTGTGATACCACTTGCTTTGCAGGAATGTTATGTGCTTAATTAACAATGGTGTAGAAATGCCTAGCTGCCAAGCCTGCTGTAATTATAATAACAACTCTGGTAGCTCAAGAGTAGTAACTTCACAGCCAATAAAAAGTCAGATCTGAAAAGAGAAGCCATCATGGGTAGAGGCTGTGCAGTTAGATTTCCTACAGTGACCTTTACGTCTCAGTCCATACATATTCTGATGTAATTAGGACATAAGCAAAAAAAAGAGCAATGGTTCATATATGTAGGATTGTAAAAATGCAGAGGAATTCCTTCTCAAGAATAAGGAATTCTGCCTTTACATTCAGGTTTTTTTTTTATTCTGCATTTTGGATGTAAGTATCTTTTGAAGAATACCTTGTGAAAGACACCAAATTCGTCTGGATTCTATTAAATTTAAAACAGAGCTGGCTGGCAAACGGGCAGTGTGGTATGAGAATCTCTTGCTCTTAAGCATGTGAGTTGCCCAGGAGCCACACATCTATAGGATAAGCCAATGGTTATATGCATATACACTCTTATTTCCAGCCAGTAATGCTTCCTATGTGATTTAATTGAATTATTTTTTGTAAAGATAGAGGTTAGCAGAAGAAGCTCTTTTTATTAAGAAAGAGTTGGGTTAGATAAAATAATACCTTTTGCAATGATGCGTTACCCAGAATGGCTGTTTAAATTCTGTTCTAACAGTGCAGTTCTTGTTGCTCTGTGATGGAGCCAGACTGCTCTTTTGGGGTTTTCTATTAGTCGACATGCACCTAGGGAACTTGCCTTTCTGTAATCAATGAGATCTTTAAGATGGCTTATACAATGTGAATTAGTCATTCCAGAGTGGCTCCAAACCTGTTGATACACACTTAGTTTTTAAATTAAAGGTGCTTGTATAAAACGCAGGTAACTTATTTTGTCTTAAAAGTGTGTTCACGTACCCAGTTTAAATGCCCAGAAAACATCCTTATGTGTTTGCCATCCAGTTTGAGTTTAGACTTTTAGTAGTGTTCCATTTTTATTTCTTTGTTAGTGAGGTGTTTTGGTAATAGAAAGAAATGTCCCACCTGAGACTATGACCTCATTTTAGGGCTCACTGTACAAACATGCCTAGGAGTGTTTGCAGCAGCTCCCACCCTAAGGCCCTTCTTCTATCAAGAGATCCTTGAGACACAATGAGAGGAGCAGGCTGCTGGCAGATATTTAGGAGTGCCCTGAGGCACAGAGAGAGTAAGGGTTCTGCTTCACCTTACCGTTTTGGAGCTGGATCTCTGTTTTTGTGTCCACATCTGGTTGTTGTTTTGGTGTGGTTGGGAGATAGAAGACTATTATGCAAAGAGCAATTCATATGTTGTGCTTATTTAATTTGCATAAATTATACAAGATCCTATGTATCTGACAGGCAAGTCTAGAATCTACTACCAAAACCTGTTAAGATGGATGACCAGCAAAGTGATGGTGTTGGAGAGACATTCTTGTTGCTGGGAGGCTGCCTGCATTTTTAATGGAGGGCTGGTTTGTTGGGCACTCTGCACAGAGCCCCTGGGCAGGACTAGAGAGGGCTCCTGAAGTGCACAGCTCTGCAGAGAACTCGCTGTGCATAGCACTGCAATACCAAAATAATGAAATAACATCTCTGGAATTGAGCATTGAAGAATGATAAACTTGGGGTTTGTGCCAGATGGGTAATCCACTGAAACAACAGGCCATCTTACAGTCGATTAGCCTGGTTATGGTTTTGATTGTTTTGTGGTGTTTCATCACTAGCCATTAAAATGTTCAAACTCTACAAGGCTGTGCTGCTGTAAGGATGATGAAAAAGTCTTTTGGGAATCTTGCTTCTTTTGCACTGACGTTAGCAGACTCCGCTAGATAAATGGCTCTGATTTCTTCCTGTATTCTCCCCAAGAGAAAATTATCATAGCAAGCTAAAAATAGGAATGGACAAAATTAATAAAACACTGAAGTTGTAAATTCAGATACTTAAAAATCAGGAATCTGAGCAAGGAAAGAAGTCAGGATCGTTATCAAGTTCATACATCATGTGCTTTAGTTTCTACTTCTATATAGGTTTTTAACATAGGCAGTAATGATAGGATTTTAAAAACAGCCTGAAGAAAGTAATTGCTCATTCTCTGAGAATCACTAGTCTTACGACACCTGTACTCTTCAGGCTTATATGAAAATGCAGCAATGGTAGCTGTAAATTGTATTTTTGGTGCTATTTAACTCAGTTAACTGCAATTAAGTTCTTAATATTTTCGTATCTGGGAATTACATCTGTACCGTTACAATTAGATTGAAGCACAAAAGTAGTAGCAAGTCTAACTTAAGAGTCTTATATTTTTTCAGGCATTTATCAGGGGAGCAAATGAAAATCAACACTGGTTAGAAAACAAATTGAGCAGACAGGACTAACTTCTTAGCTTTGAAATCTGTGCATGGCTATTTTGTAATGAGTTTCATTTGAGTCTTCAAGCAGACAACCAGGAAAGTAGAAGTCTTCTAAAGATGAGGCCCTTGTTGTTCATGGCTTTGTTGGCTGTCGATTGAAGGGAAGGATCTTGGCCCAATCTTGTCTGCTGCTGTGTGTCCTCTTGGGCTGTGTCTGAAGAGTTTGTGCCCCATTGGAGCTTTTGGTAACATGCTAGCGTGGCAGCTGTTCTGCCTTAAGGAAAGGAGAACAGGGGAAGTTCCAGTGCTGCAGGTCTGCTTCAAACAAGTAGGCCAGGTGATATTTCTAGCAATGTCTAAGTTTGGGCGCTCAGGTGAGCATCCTTCTCCTCCAGAGCAACTTAAAAGAGGTGAAAATGTCATAAGATGGCAAGAAAACACAGGGGACAGAGCAGAACTTACTTTCCTGAGCCAAGTTCTGGTCTCCAGCTTACATACCTCTTGGAGCAAGCCGTAATATAGTCTACGAGGAGGGGCACGTAGGCTGCTTGACCTTGTCAACGTTATCCCCAGCTTTTTATAACAAATGGTAGAATCCTCAGGAAATCCTAGGAGGTCACCACTTCCTTCCCCTCTCACAAATCTCAGGAGTGCAGTGTTTAAGAGTCTGAGTTAAGTGTTTAAGATGTTTCTCTTGGCTTTTCAAATATCATGGTTTATCTAGAAGTGTACGGATTGGGACAAAATATAGATTAAATGTAAGCTGTAAAGGTTAGAATGATTTACATCATGTGTGGAATATGAACTTGTGAAGAAAAGCAGATGTTGTAAAGAAAAATACATAGAAATGGATAGTAATTGAATTTAACTAACTCAGTTTTCATCTTTACTGCAGAATAGGTAGCTAAGAGTCTGCGTTTTTCAAATTTATTGTTAGCAATATTTCTAAATAACAGCACAGGGATGAAGGTGGGTATTAGTGCATAGTCTGTGTTCTATAGCTATTATTTTTACTTCCCAGTTGAGTAAAAAAGAATGTGAAAAAGGCTCTCAGAATAAGCATTAGTTGTCAATTCCAACTTCATGTGGAAAGCTTGAGCACTGTTTCTTCTTCTTGGTGACAGAGTGAGACTGTAGAGTAAGGGGGCAATCATGGATGGCAACGCTGAATCTTCATTTGTAGGTGTAAGGAAGAACAGTGATGTGGCCAGATCCAAAAAGGCCCTTCCATCTTTCTGCAGGGGAGCAGCTCCACGACATGGGGTTGAAGGAACTGCACCTGTACTTCCTGCTCGTAGGACACACTGTATGTGGGAACGTACACATTGGGAACGTACCTGCCCACAAACATAGGTCAGCCCCATGAGTGTGTGAGGCTCTGCAGCCATCAGGACTTGGAAGGGGCCTTCATTTCCTGCCTGGCCATGGAGGAGTTGGTAGTTTTGACCCTGTGGAGTGGTGGGATGAGCTAAAGGGACATCCGCATTGCTTACACTTCCTTTGCTCCTCTTCACACGACATAGGAGTGCAGGAGGAAGTCCTCCCAAAGCCACACACACATGGCTTCATTTATTTCACAGCAGGAATCTCATGGTTGCACAGCACTTGTACTTGTGGTGTCTCGAGCTCCCACATCCTGTGCTGGTATTGTCAGCACAGAAAAGCACAAACAGACTGGGCAAAGAGAAACATTCTTAAAGGTGATGCATCCAGTGCAGTGAGTACCAAACAAGATGTGTGAAAAGGGTTAAATCTGCTAATGTAAAACTCAGAATATTGTTAAGATGGATGCAGCACCCTCTGCATCATCTGGGAGGTACTTGCTGGATTTCTACAACTGTGCTGCTTGTAATGGACTACCAATTGTGCTCTTTGATAATTCCTGCCTTTAATATAGTCAGAGATGTGTTATTTGCCCTCTGAGTAAACTAACATTTCTTGCAAACTTTTTTATTTCTTTGCCCCACGACTTCAGATTAAATTTTTGCTTTTTATTAAATCTAAAATTGGAGCCTTATTCATTATTTTGGATGTATTTGGTCTATAAAGATTTTCTTTTAACATAGAGTGGAAGTCAAACTAAACAAAACACTGAGTGTAGGCCAGTATGTTAAGAAGTGAGAGGGATGCAAAGCTGGTTAAGAGTAATTGGACGTCCACGACCCTTTAGTATGCATGGAAGTTTGGCATCTAAATACACTAGGCAGTTTTGAAAACCTGCCCAGTCTTTAATACTATGCATCCTGATATTGCCTCTTTGTTTGGTAGAAGTGGTTTAAAAATAATTAAAAAAAAAAAAAAAGTCTCGTCAGCATTTGGATGTGGAAATGCTGGATGGAAGACTGTGGAAAGAAGGAAAGAAGGGGCAGAGCCAAGAACAGACAAGCTCCTCCTGCCCCCAGCGCAGCACTACAGCAGGGTGCCCTCACGGAGCCTTCAGCATCCCCTGCTGCTGTGTGTGCTGTGGCATTAAGTGCTCCCAAGCGTGATGGAAGCCAAAGATATTTAGCTGTCCAGAGGAGAGCAGGCATAAGCCAAGTTCCTCTCTGATGTATTTTACTTTGTCATGGTAATCGTGTTCCTTGCAGTGGTGCTTAAAAGCAGGCTGTGCTGTGCTTGTGCAGTAGCATATAAAGTAGCAACCAGTCCCTATCTGAAGAAGTGTGCAGAAAAGGAGAGCTGGAGCTGGAGCTGGAGCTGTAAGCCCAGCAGTATGTGATGGCAAATAACAAGTTAGTTTCACGTTTCTGGTTCGTTTCTTTTTCTGGAGGCTGGCTTGATAAGAGGGCAAATGGAGATGGAGAGGAGAGAGGGGGGGGAACTTGAGAAAAGCCTGGCTGGATAGAACAGAATAAGGAAGCAAGTATAAACAGAGGGCTTTGCACAAGCTGCAGACAGTCCTGAGGCCATTTTGAACAAACAGGGCAAAAAGCTATCACTTAGGGACCGTGTGAAGAAGAGAAATCTCCCTAAGAATCTGCTCTTGTCATTTTTCTTCTCTGGAACCTGAGTGCTTTTGTTCCAGGTTTTGCACCCTGGTTACAGTTTGGGTGAGCCTACCATTGTGTGCTGCTTTCTGTGGGGGGTTTGTGCCATTTCTGCATGCTTCTTCCAAGGAGGGATGGCCTGAGCAGCAAGCCTGCCCATCTCTCCCCCAGTACCACAGTGTCTGCTTCTGGAGCTTCCTCCCTCACCAGGCACCTTCAGCTCACATCTGTGGTGTTTTAGGAGGCACAGAGGAGTGGATCCTCCTGTAGCAGAGCAGATCCTTCTGTGCTTTATATGGCATCAAGTTCACTGTTACTGCTGTAGCATTTATCTTTCCTGTGTTGTTTCCCTGTATATCACTTGGCTAAAGAATTGACTTTGTTTCCATTATTCTGTGTGTATAATTCCAAACACCTCACAATTCTTGCTGAATATCTGTGCTTCCAGTTGTTTTCTGCTTACTTTGATGCTTCCAAGCATTATTTAGGGCTTTGGCACTTCTGCAGAGAACCACCTTTCCTTATTATTTCCTAATCATTCAAAGAGGATTTTCCTTCCTCTTCTTCCCTTTCCTTCTGAACAGAGATGCAGGAGTGCATTTTCTACCAGATTTTTCAGTATTTAAATATTCAGCACTACGGGTTACATTCCGGTCTCATTTGCTTAGTCAGATCTTTTGAACTAAGTCTATAACTTTCCAAACACCAAGCAAGGCTGAAAAGTTCTGTGGGCTACAGGATCCTTTTGTTTCTCATGTCTCTTTTTGTATGCAAAGCATTCATACAAGGCTGGGTAGTGAATGGCTCTTTGTCCAGGAGCTGGTGAGAACAGAGTGGTGGAAGTCTGCAGAAACACTGTTCTTTACATCAGATGTATCATTAACTCCTCCTAACCCGTTTTTAATGGCCTGTTGCTCATGCAGCGCTCTTTTTTGTTGAGAGATAGGCAGAGATTTACATTTGGCAATATGACAAAATGTTATATACGTGCCAGGTTTTGTACTGCAGATTGCTTGCTTTCTATGACTGGGTTATAGATTTATATTAGAAAAATCAGCATAAGTACCTCTAGTGGGATTTATGTGCAAGTGCCTAATGTTCTTCAGATACATCTTTTATATTTCACATGTTTCTAGGACAGTGATACTGAGAGTCATCTCAGTGCATTTTGCTTGGAGAACTAATGGGAAGTTTTGAAAAATGAGTATAAAAATGTGATTATTATTCAAGAGTTGCAGCTTTCTTTGCTCAGTAGGGGAAAATTGTCTTTTGTACTGACTAAGATGTATTTTAGTCACTTCCTAGCAGATGGTGATGGAGAGTGAAATCCTCTCCATTTATCAACAGGCCAAGAGCGTACGATACACACTGCATCAGCAGCACGGGGTGTTGAAACTAAATGATTATTGTGGTCCCTTTCAACCAGGCCATTCTGTGATTCTATGATTGTTCTTTCAATGTCTGCTCCCTCTCAGCAACCCTCTCCTGTAGCTGTTCCTGTACTGGAACCAGTGTTCCGATATTTGGAAGTGCAAATACTGAAGCCAATAGAGTTCAACCTATTTTGATTGGATTTAACCTCAGCTTAGCAGAGTGATGGGCTTTGTGGAGGTGTTGTGGCAGTGTTGTTTGGAAGGCATTCGGATTTATTTCATCCTTGCAGGAAGGCAATGGGAAGTACTTCAGTGGTTAACTGCACTCACTTTGAATTGGAAAGGGTAAGACTGATCCCTTAGAGAGGCCAGGTGGGATTAAGTGCTGAATTGCATGGATGGAAATAAAGAATCTATTCCATTTCACAGCTTCAGTAGTGCAGATCTCAATGAAAAGATCACAGGTAGAGTGTGAAATTGCTTGGAAGCACATAGGAGAAAGCAGAGAGGCCACTGATGGACTGAAAAATTTACGAACAAGATTGACAGCAAAGTAGTGATTCCTTTGTGAATGCTCCTGCTGTGATTCACTGCGACCCTGTGGAGACCAAGGTGTCATGCAGCGTAATCAGAAGTAGATTCTTACCCCACTGTCACCATAAGCATAAGCTGAGCATGTTTTTCTTTAGATGTTTGCAGTAGCTCTATGAAATCACAATGGAGAAATGGCTTATTCTGCATGAACCTCCAGGCCAAGAACCCTTTACATTTTTAGGAGTCCTTATAGTGTACTCTCATGTCTGCAGTCCTGTAGGACCAGCAGTATTGTTTGGGTATAACTGAGAAGAATTTGAGCCCTTCAAAGTGTAGTTTTGCAAGTGTTTATGTATGTGTTATACCTTTGTTTTGTGGGCAGACATAATGCTGAGATTTCTGAAGTCTTCACTACTGGTCTTGTGTTGAACGAGGGACAGCGTGTTGGTCGGACTAAGATACTGGGATCAAGCAGTCATATTTTGCTCTCAGCTTTGCAACAGATAAGTGGAAACAACATTTTTGTTGTGTCTACATGCAGCTGGAGATGCAGGAGCCAGTTTTAAATAAGCCATTGTTGCAGATAACACAAGTGGTCCTACTGTGGTACTCTCAAGGTTAAGGAAGCCCAAAGTGACCTCCTTACAGCTGCAGCCACACTGCTGCTATCTGAGGAGCTTGCCTTCATTAGTTTGGGTTTACTTTGTAATGCACTGGAATGAGCTGTGCATTAAAACCACTGATCTTTCTGTGCCTCAGTTTCCATCAGTATTGAACATTCCAATGTTAAACCCCTGGCATCATATTGTTGAAACTTATTTTAATGTATTGTGAAGTTTTGAGATTGAGAGCAGAATGTCAACATGAGGGTGGTGCAAAAACACATTATTTACAACCCGCTGGTGAGAAGGAGCTTGAATTAAACTGTGCTGGTTCAGTTTCTGTACAGATCTGCAGTTCTTGCATATGAAACCTTAGACTGATACTTCAGAAGAACATAAAGCTACCACCTCATATTTCTAACCTTTGAAAGTTATGGATGAATTTGTTGCAGTTCTGCCGTGATCCTTCCCTACACAAACTGACAGCCCGTGCTATTTTCTTTGTTTGATGTTACTAGAATGTTACAAACACTTAAAGATGCACTTGTTCTCCTAGCTACTCAGATTAATTGCAGGTGCTCGACTAACATAATTAGTCAAACACAGAATGTTTAAAATCAGCTTGCCTAAGTCTGTACTGCAAGTAATTGTCTGCCTTCATTAAAGCTGGCTGTAAGGAGCCATGAAGTTCTTTGTAGAGCTGTGTATCTGAAGCAGTGGGTACTCCTATTGAGTATGAAGTGCATTATCCTGCCTGCAAGGCACAAGCATTATGTATGTAGGTGTGAGATTTTGCTTTGTGCTGATGGAGTTGTACCTCTGGTTTCCTTTTTCCAATGGCATTTTCACAGTGCTGCACACCATTCTTGCTCATGACAACTGCATCAAGAGTTTTGACACGAATGGGCAATTACCACTTAGAAAAAATCTGTGTGGAAATCTCACGTGGTGGGAATGATGATAATTGTGTAAGAAGCGCTTTATTTGGGCTTGTGTTTTCATTTCGTAGGTGTTCCTCTAAACAGCCATCTCCTTTTTCAGGTATGGAAACCTGGAGACCTCAAGCTGTGAAGAAGTCGGGAGCCAGAATTCCTCTGAATCCAAAACAGTACTCAGGAAGTAAGTGTGGTTTTGTACTGTGCAGCAGTCAGGATTCATACTGGAGGAGGATGTGGGTAACAGAGCTGTTGTTTCCTTTGAAAATGCGCAGCACTGTTTTCTTGCTTAAACAAGCTTGTGTAAAAGCCAAGTATCAACCATCTCAAGACGTATCCAATGATGTAACCCAGAGGTCTCTCAGTCAGCAGAACTGTCTTGGAATTGAACAAGAGCTGAACACATCTAGGCCAATATTTTATTGATTAAACAAACAAGGAATGTTTGTTTCCCCTGCCTTATCTATAGCAATAAACAGTTATTGCTTATGACTGATTTTATTGTGCATTACAGCAGCATCTGCAGAGCGTAACTGAGGGTGTTCCAGGCAACATGTGCATGCATGCATCTTCTCCATTAGTGCCCCTCTGATTTACAGTGTTGCTTTTTGAGTGAAATTTAAATTCTGATGTCATCCCGTGTTGCAAGAAGAATAGCTGAGCTGATTTGAAATGCAGTTTACATGGAGAAAAGTGGTTATCTTCCTGACATCCTATGAAACTGCATTTTATCTTTAGACATGGGATGTAAAATGTTCCTTAGGTCATCAGAGTTTGTACTTTGACATCTGTATGATGTGTGGTTTGCACTATAGCAATGAAAAGTAGCTGAGTAGTTGTATTTGATTACAGTATGTTGGAAATCAACATTGTTGTCAGCATCACTCTATGATTCTATTTCATCTATCAGTTAAAAAACAAATTTAAGTCTGACTTGGCAAGGAGGAGTTGAAGAAGAGACCCTACAGCATCAATTTGTTTGTTTTGAGATAGAAGAGAATGTTGAATTTTTCTAGAACGTGAAATACACTGCATAATTTCATTCCTAAGACTGATGCAGATTGTTGATTCAAATCACATCTTATTTTAAAATATTGGGCCTGCCCTTCACACTGCTTCTCTTGCTGCATTTCTGATGATGCATGTGTTGGGACAGAAGGTTTTGAGTCTGTTTTAAAATGGTTCATACGTCCCCAGTGCAGATATTTTCCATTAACATGCCCAGCACCTCCCTGTCCCTCATTGTCTGAATGGAATTGTTGGACAATGGGCTCGCTTTGCCTTCTGTCATCCATGCAGAAACTGTTCTGTTTAAGCACCATAGATAAATTGGTGAAAGCCCCTTGTATAGGAGTGTTACTCTGAAAACACAAGTAATTATGTTTGCCTGAAGGTGGAAGAAATGTAGAGCTTAATTAACGTCTATAAATGATACAGGACTATCAAAAAAGGCTTTAGTTAGAAACAAAATGTTACTGCTTGTTAATTGTTTTAATGCTTAGAGAGAACAGAAAGCCACAAGTTCTGGTGGATTGGACTCCTCCTCTTGACCCAGAAGACTTGGTAGGAGAGCTCATATCTCTGACTCTTTTGTGATTGCCAGAAGCAACCTTAATACAACAGGTGATAGTTAAAACTTGGTCACAAGCATCAACGAGACAGAATGATGTTGAAGGTAAAGGAAAGAAAACAGGCAGTCAGCCATGTCCTTCTTGTCAAATAGATTTAGAACTTTTTGTTTAGATTTAAAGGAGGATTGTTTTTCTACTGACACACATAATTTATCATCATGCTGCTTCCTGCTGCATCCATGTTGTCTTCTCTCTTGACAGTAATTGTCACACAACATCTTTGCACAGTTGATGAATGACCAGTGGATGGGGTCTGTCTTCCCATTCTTCTAGTAGCACAACTTTTAATGCGCTGATCTGACTCCATTTTCATTCATCAGCATGGCTGATTTTGATTCTTCAGCCCTCATCTTTTACATCTGAACCTGATACCTGTTACCCAACTACTTATTTATAGAAAGTTCAACAATGAAGTTACCAAGCGAGTAATTTATATGTCATGGGCACATGTTTCAACAGATCCTGCACAAACGTGAGTTCACTTCCCTGCCTTAAAAATTTCCATTGCCTTTCAGTTGCTGTGGCTACTTGTCTCTTAGCTATGATTAATGCTATCTGGAAGAGAGACTGCCTTTGTAGTCCTGTTGCGAAACGCGTCATTCTGGTAGTTCAGGTTTTCTCTTGTCTGGGGATAATTCCAATATAATTGCATTTACCCTCTTGTCTTATAGAACAGAAACATGATATAGGTGTGCTCTCAGTGTTATATGTGCTGGAGCAATGCTATTTCTTGCCATTAACTCTGTATTTTTGGAGGTGAAACTTCTCTTGGGAAGTCCTGGAGTTTGTGCACAAGGCTCTTCTACGTTCATCAGACTCCTGGTGTGACACATCTGATGTTTTATAGTTCTGTTTGATGCATTAGAAATGTAAAGCATTTCCTCCTGTTTGCCACAAGAAATGCTGTAGAAGTGAAAAAAAAAACAACTTCAGGAGGAGAATTCACTGCTCCTGAGATATCTCATGGAGCTTTTAAAAAGTAGGGGGTTTCTGCAAAACCTTAGGTATGTATAGGAGGAATATTCTGTCATATTTTGTGTACCGTTAGGCCTCCAGTTAGTACTTTGTGTTGAAACTCCCTGTTCTTTTTGCACTTGTGGTATAGAGCTGTGATGTGTTTTGAGAAGGAAAAGCCCTGATTCATGTAAATTTCCTGTACTATTTTAGTGTTCCACCTGGTGTTAATGTAGCTAAGAACCTGCATGACCTACACGACGGCTTGAGTGCACTTGTGGCACAGCATGGTTTGGGAGCCCTGTGGGAGCTGTAAACCTCGCCTGGTGTTCCAGGTCTGAGCCAGCAGCTACTTCTCACACTCACTGCAGTGACATGGAGTTGTTACTGACCCAAGCTCACTTCAGCTCTGCTCACAAAATGCCTTCTTAGGGATCCTTTCTGCCAAAGGGATTTTCTCCTGTTCACTTAAGCGTCATTCCTAGCATTTTTGAGACACAGGAATGGAAAAAATTCTTTTCTTTTTATTCAACATCAATTTGACAATTATGTTTAATACAAAATGTCTGATTCTTTTAAAATTTGTATGGCCGTTTTCTTTAGATCTCCATCCAGTAACAGAAAGTTTAAACAAAGTGCTGTAATGTTGTAACTTAAAAAAAAAAAACAAACCAAAACAAACAAGACAGCATATCTTGGGCCTTAAAATAATGATTAAACTCTGAACAATCAAACTTTTTGGGACCTTAATAACATTGCCTTATACCTCTTTATGTTCAATAGCTTGCTTTTCACATTTCTCACTGCTTTCTGACAGCCAGAATGTTTATGATAGCAACGTGAAAGCCAGAAACAGAAGAATAAAGTTTGGAAAAGGTCAGATGCAATGCCCAAATGTCTGAGTTAGATGGACTTCGGCCCATGTTTCCAAAAACATGAGGCCATACCTCACTTAATTGTCTGATAAAGGAGTTGTAAGGAGTAACTCATTTGACCCTCTGTCTCCTGCTACAAGCAATTCTTTTTGCTCTTCTTGCATCATGTAAACAAAACTCCCAGAACATTGCTTAATTCTACATCCTCTTGTGTCAAGGTGTTGCCTTCTCATCTGTGGAGCTCTCTGTGCTCTGTGTGTTTTTTACCTCAGGACTTCTGGTGACTTTCAAAAAGAAAATAATGGATACAGCACACCAAGACGATTCAGAATAAAACCATACACGTGCTAAATATAAATGAAAATTATCAGTATGATGAAATGATGGGAAGTTTTAATGAGATAGGCATGTGTAAGATATTTCAAGCTCCTTGACCTGTTGTGGGAAGGGCATCTTATGGCCAAGCAACTAATGCCACTTGAGGACTTCAGGTGACCGAACTGTTGTGTGTTGCAGATGAGATAGATGCAAACAGTGCTTTTGGTGATATGAGCTGATAGCTGTAATCTCTATTCCCAGACTCGGATTCCTCCTTGGTTAACTTTTAACTGATAGTTAAATGTTGAGTTTCAGTGCAGAAAAGATGTGGACCTGTTGGAGTGCACCCAGAGGAGGGCCACAGAAATGATCCAAAAGAGGAATACCTGCCTATGAGAAAAGGCTGAGAGCTGGGGCTGTTCAGCATGGGAAGGAAAAGGCTTTGGGGAGACCTGAGAGTGGCTTTTGCAGAATCGCTGTGTAACCTACTGAATCACTCATGTCTGTGTGATAGGAGAGCTCATTCTCCACCTTGTCTATGCTCTGCTGGCTCAGTTTAACAGTGATGTTAGGCTCAGAGCTACCATGGTCTTGCCCTGTTTCATGGAAGCTAGTGAGTGGATGAGTAGTTCTGTGTTTCCATTTGTAAGGCAACAAAACCACACGTGCGTCTTCCGATATATAGGTTTTAAAGTCTGAAATGTTTTAAGCAAGGGTGGTGCAGAAATTGCAAGATTTTCTGAAGGGTGCAAAACTTGAAAGCATTTTTGAGCAGAGCCCAGAGTCCGTGGTTGGAAGGATGGGATTTAAACATTAAAAAGTTTTTCTTACAAGCTGCAAATATAGGAAAGTAAGAATTTATAGCTCATAATCAGCCCATGAAAAATGCAGTCTGTGATGTTTCTTTCCTGTCTGAGATCTTGGAATGCTCCCATTGCTATCTGTCTCTGGATCTATCAAGTGTAGGGAGTGTAGGGAGCAAAAGTAAAGCTCCTGCAAGCTGCGGGCAGCCCTCCAGCTCGTTTTCAGAAAGCTTTCCTCCCTGACGCACCAATTAGGAAGTCAAGTGATAGGAGGTCAGTAGGCTAGAGTGTACCTTTTTTCTCTTTCCTATTTCCCCTCTCGACTGAAATTATTTTGCTGGCAAAGAAATCTGTGTCTGTAATGGCTGTGAACTCTTCACCCTGTTCTGGGAGACTGGGTCCGTGTTCAGCTCTGTTTATTCTTCAGCTTATGAAAGCGGCCATCAACCAGGCCTCTGGAAACTGAGCTCAGTATGTGAACAATATTAGTACAAAAAAGTGTCCTGGGGAGAGGCTCCTGCTTTGAAATCATTGCAGAACTGGTAAATGCTCATAAAAAAAGAAATACCTATTCAACCTATTCTGTGGCAGTGGAATCAGTAGGAATGACAGTGAGTTTGTGGTGTGGGGAAAGGAGGCACAGAGCAGGGGACAAAAAGGGGACAATTGGAAGTGTGGGGAAGCAGGAGTGAGGGCTTGGGAGCATCACTGGGGATGGCTGACTGTTGTGGCAGTGATCATCCTTCTTGGGAAGTGGAGCTGGTGATGCTGGCTTCCCTGTATGATGGCATGGCATTTATCCCAGCTGAGAAAAGCAGTCCTGGAGCTCCCAGTGAAAGGTTTGGCACCCATGACCTTAACCTGGGAAGAGCTTGCTTCCTTGCTGCGTGCACTGAAAGCTTGTCTGGGCAGAGGTGTGAAAATCCATTCCCAAGTGGTTTTCAAATGTGACGAATCTTTGGAGCTGCGTGATCTGTATTTCATATTTGCAGTAGAACCTGAAGCACAGTGTGTGTTTGTATGTTAATTTTTGGTTCCAAATACTCTTTGTAGCTCTAAAATTTTAATTGCAGATTTTTTCCTGTCAGCAAGCCTAACTGAGCAGTATTACTGACAGCTTTCCAAACACTGTCACTAATTACAAGTTTGAAGTTGTCACAATATCAGAGAGGGAAATAAAAGAAACAACAGACTAGTGAAGTGAATAGAGCTTGTAAAATGGCATCTGTTTGGGACTGAAAGTTAGACAGGGTGTAAGGAATAGAATGGGAGAGGCAATCTTTACCCTTCTTTAATTATTAGTTTATTCTGAGTGCCACCAAGCAGCTGAATTAACCAGGTGTTGCTGGTTAACAGCAGATGCTGGTAGCATCTGTGTGCAGCTCTGCAAGGAAAGCTGTCTTGGCTGGCTTCCATCTTCTTCACTGTACAGCGGTCTAAATGTGAAATCTCTGTTCATATTGAACAAATTGAGAGACAGGTCCTCCTGGCTTGTAGCTCTGTGTTTTCCAGCTGTTAATGTGACAAACCTGGAGCCACTACTTCTGCATACCATGCTTTTGAGGACTCTCAGAAACTTTGAAGGCCAGGTGCCTGGTTGCCATGAGGGGAGTACAGATGCTCACTGAGCTGCCATGTTGGTGTCTCAGACTGCATGCCTACGGTTAGAGGTTGCTCCTGAAAGCCCAGCCCTTCTCTTCATGTATTGTGTATGAATATGGGATACTGTTATTGAATGAGGGCATTGTGAAATGAGGTTAGTGGAAGAGGCACTACTTGATCAGAAGGTTTCTGTAGATGTGAATAATGTTTTCACTGTGGGGCTAAGTTCTCACCTCTAACTACACAGCAGAATCCTAGGGAGCTGTGGAGCCGAGTGAGACCTGCTGCGATCCAGGACTGCTTCACTTAGCTCATCTCAGCTGCTTTCTGAAGGCAGTGTGAAGAGCTGCTTCCCTAAAATACTGCATTTCTTCTCTCCTAGACATCTCCCCCGACTTTCCATGACAGCAGAAAGTGCAGCTCACCCCTCTTTCTTGCTGCAGCCTCTATTGACTGTTGGCTGGAAGAGGCTTGAAATAGAGGAGTAGTCTTAGTGTCGCAGAGAAAATATCTGAGACTTCCTTTTCTCAGGGATTTTGATGTCAGTGGTGCATTTCCTTATGGAACAGAGCGCTTTGCTTTCATGTCATGTCCTGTTCTCAGTACCACCCTACGTGTCTGTGAGACAGGTCCTTGTTGGTGTGTCATGCTCATGGAATCGTGGATAGGAAGCTCTCAGAGTCTTTCATTTCTTAAAAAGTTCCTATAATTTTCAAGCATCCTTTCCTTCCATGAGAGAGGCATACCTTCTTGCATGGCATAATTTGATGGTGCCTCCTTCTCTTTGAACTAAGGGTAAAATCCACATTCTGCTAATGTTTCTGTTACACAATTTATCCAGAGATTAGCAGACCCTATCTGTTTTCTGGGCTCAGCCATCTCAGCTCTTCCAGCCTGCTGTGGAGAGCTGGCAATGCCATGCTGTCCATGCTGCACAAGTCATGGTGAGTCTTTTATCTGCACACACACGACAGTCTCACTAACGATCTGCACACATGGGGGTTCAGGCTTACACTGCTTTTTCCAGCACACACAGCCTTGGTGAATGGGCAGCCTCTCTTCTAAGAAAGCAGACACCTTTGATTGTGCAGGACTCTGCTTGGGACTGCATTCCCAGGCTGGGCAGTGTGATTGATGAGAGGAAAGACACCAGAGGAAGTGTTTGATTTAGCACTTCCACCAGGAAGCTCCTATCCTGAAGGAGCCACAAATACCTTCTTCCTCCCTTGTATTTTTCCACAACGTCCCAGGGAACAGTAACTGAGCAAACATTGCAGCCGTGCTGTGCTGCAGCATTTCCCACTGGTGCAGGAGTGAATTAAGAAATTATATTCTCCTTCTGATTGTGTGCATTATGACTGGTAGTCATTCAAACGTGGTCACGGTACAGCTAAGCGAAGATACTTCAACTGCTTAAACAAAGGCTGACTCCAAAGTAGTTGGCAAGTCTTGCCTTTCTAGCTTAACAAAGTACAATGCAGGGAAGCAGGACTAGAATGAATCCAAGAGTTAGGAAATGTTTGGGCTTTATTTGAGGATGCTGATCTTATATGCTTGGGAGATGGTTAATTTTTAATTTATTTTCTTAATTGCTTTATGTATTACTATTTGATATCCTGAATTTAATAGAAAGGTCTCAGTATTACTTAAACGGATTTTGATTCTTCAATACTGTGCATTCTGGGGCTGTAGTTGGATTTACTTGTAGTAGAGCAAATCAGAAGCAGCTTCACTCAAGTCCCTGCAAAATCTGAGCGATATCTTAGTAAGATTCCATGCATAGAAAAGAACAAATTAAATTCTGTGCTCAGAAACATCCTTGTACTGCCTTCATGAGGGATATGAATGTCGTGGTGTTTACATTTTTATATAGATACACGCAATTGGCAGAAGCTGTACAAGCTATGTGCTCTCTGTGTATTTGCTTTCAGTGCAATAGCATCAATCTTACGAGCATGGCTCGATCAGTGCTCTGAGGACTTCAGAGAGCCTCCCAGCTACCCATGTTTGCTGAAGTTGCTGGAATACCTGCAGAGGAGCATGCCTGGCTCTGACCCAGAGAGGAGGGCACAGAACCTTTTGGAGCAGTTCCAGAAGCAAGAAATAGAAAACGATTGTAAGCTACCTTCCCTTCTTTCTTTCCTTGTTTTCACATGCTGAATGGTACCTTGGGATTTACGTAGACTACATTTTATTAACACTCACGCTAACTGGTAATATTGTGAGGCTCACCAGTGACTTCATTCTTTTTTAATTTCTGAATGAGACATCAGGTTCTGTGTGAATAGTACAGTACAGCGTGGGAGCCTTCTGTTCATTCTGGGGAGGACTGGGAGTCCCAGCACTTATGATGTTCAGCCAAAGTCTCAAGACTGCTGCAGCAGCTGAGTGGTTAACTGTCAGCAGATTCCCCATTGTCACAGAGTTAAAAGAAACAAGCTGCTATTCAGCTGGTCCTCTTACTTCAACCCTCACAGAAAAAAAAAAAAAAAAAAAAAAAACCAACAAAAAAACAAACACAAAACAGCAAAACCAAAATCAACCCTAAATCAATAAAAAACAAAACCAAAAAGCTCATCTTACTGGGCTGCGACAAAATACAGCCTGAGTCACACAGCCTTGTTGCTATGAAGCTTTTCTTCCTAGTTACCACCATGTCAAAGGAAGTGTATGTGGCTGTTTTTTCCTATTTGAGTGGCTGGCTGCTTGGTATCCAAGGACAGAGGAAAAGCTTACGTTATTGGGGGTCACAATCTACTGAAACAATAGAGAACTGTGGTAATGCAGATATGCTGTGTGCAGTGTCAAGCTTGACACATACCCTTATCCTGCTTCATAAGTTTCCTGTGCCATAAGCTGAAATGTCATAGGAGGTCCCATAGTGTGTGAATGGGAGCTAAAACCAACTTCCAGGTTTGGCAGAGAGGCAAGTGGGAGTAATTAATGGAATAAAGGATAAAGGAAATGAGAGAAAAGAAACATTTCATTCCTAGACTAAAGTCTTCCTTGCTGAATATCCCAGAAATGCTATGTCAGTGCATAACGTGGTGCAGTGCCAACTTTTCTTGCTCATTAACACGTGTGTAAGAAGCACACAGAGCCCAAGCGGTCTCCTTACTGAACACAGGTAAGTGAGCTGGGTTGCTGACGTGTGCCCATTGATGTTCTTCCCTGAGTTCAGTTCCCACAGGTCAAACAAAGACAGCTCAGAAGAGCTATATTCGGATTCATCTGTTGTTCAAAGTGAGCAGCTGTTCCCAGCAGCCCTGCTTTCTGCGTTTGTTTCCTAAAGCAACAATTGAGAAGGCTCTTTTCTGAGTTATAGACAAGTCACTTTGAATGGTAACATTTTCCAAATTGGGGCAGAATAGAAACAGTGAATTAGAATAAAAGGAGAGGAGGAGAATGCAATTAACCTGAGAGGTCTACAGAGGAGAGTTTGAGTTGTGGCTTATTTTATCATCACTCCATCTTTGCTCATTTCTCCAACTTCTTTCAAATCTTGTAATGCATGGCTGCAGTCATATCTCAAGACGGCTGATAATTATTGTTCTAAAGCACTAATGTGCTATAAATTTACAAATTTAGGTCCTAATCATAGACTCATAAAATGGCCTGGGTTGCAAAGGACCACAGTGCTCATCCAGTTCCAACCCCCTGCTATGTGCAGGGTCACCAACCAGCAGACCAAGCTGCCCAGAGCCACATCCAGCCTGGCCTTGAATGCCTGCAGGGATGGGGCATCCACAACCTCCTTGGGCAACCTGTTCCAGTGCCTCACCACCGTCTGTGTGAAAAACTTCCTAAAATCCAACAGATTGGTTTCTGTAATCAAACCTCCATTCAGTGCTGCCATCACCCATCCCAGCAGAGTAGGTGGCAGTGCCAGCTGCACAGCTAGAAGCTGCTCCCAGCCTCAGCACCAGCAGCTTGAGCAATACAAAGCAAGGTGAGTCAGCCTGGGTCAGACAGAACCACAGAATTGCTGGGGTTGGAAGGGACCTCAAGAGATCATCGAGTCATCAAATGGTGCAGTTGGAATGTACAGATGGAAATGGTGGACATATAATTTGTTACAGCAGAACTGTAGGAAGTTACACTGATAATTACGTTTTGCAAGTTTGTGAGAGCCAAGTATTTTAAAAAGCAGCAAAGTACTGCTATCTGTCTTGTTGCTTTAATGTTTGCTCTGCTTTAATTGAATACAAAGGATTGCATAACGTACTCTGAAATGCACTGCTTGTTTTTGTTAATGAAATCTCTCTGGTAGTAAACACAATGCTTTTGCTGTTAGACTTCAACAAAAGGGAAAGTCCAATTTTCTTTTTTTTTTTTTTCTCCCCATTCTTTTGTACTTATTGTCACCTTCCAGTAAAAGGGATTTGAAGAGGATTTATTTTAGGGATTTTCTGTTTGACTTCCTCCTTCACTGTGGGCGTATTTCTTTGTGGCTTTGTTTTTTTCTAATGTGTCTTTGTTCCAAACTGTGGTAGCCAAAAGGTGACACAGGAACACCTGGGAAATGGTGTGCAATGCTGGAATAGCTTCTCTTCATTATTATCCATGTGGTCCATATTGTGCCCCTATACCTGATACATTCTTTTCTTTCCACATTCAGGAGGTGAACTCTGGGTGTAAGAACATTCCTCATGCAATGGTTTTGGAATGTAATCACAGTAACAGCTGCTCTGATTCACTGTTTACTAAGTCATGTTTTCCATCCTGCACAGATGAGTTCCATAGCACTTCCCCCTGTAATCTGTATGATGAAGAGGAAATGGAAATCAGTGGTCCAGAAGAATTCTCTATTTTCCAGGAAGACCTTGTGGCAGAGCAGCTGACGTACATGGATGCAGTATGTACAGTATATGTACTACTTGAAATGCTAGGGGAAATACTGCTGGGCTTCTGAGTTTTTTCTTGTGTTATTCCCTTTTTAATGATTTCAATATAAACAGTGCTCCCGAATAAGTCTAGTTCTGGGCCACAGAACGTAGCTCTGCTTGGTCATCCAAACCTCCTTCATTTTCTGGGCTTTTTCCTTCAGTCATTCTGAAGATTTTAAAAAAAAAGACAACTAATAAAAGAAGTGGACAATGTTGGTGTATACTATGTATATTATGTAGCCTTTTTTTGTGTGTGGGTTTTTTTTTTGTTTTTTTTTTTTTTTATTATGTTGTTATGTGGTCTAAAAACGTATACATACTCCAATTGTGATTTGGTTTGGCTGTGCCATTCTGCTTCAAAACAGCATTATTTTTTAACAAATTTCCCCTCAGTTGCACTACTAATATATATGTGTCTCTTATATTCCAAAGGTTTAGCTGGCAGTTATTCTAGGGCATCAAGCCTACAAGCAGTATGCTGAAGTTTATATTTTAAGCTAAGAGAAAGCAAATATTTATATTTTAATATGGCACTGGACTTCTAACATGCATTTCTTGCAAACAGTAGAGACCTAGGAGGATCCTGCTGACTTAGACACCTCTGTTTCACTCTAGAAGCTCTTCAAGAAAGTTGTGCCCCACCACTGTTTGGGATGCATCTGGTCTCAAAGGGATAAAAAAGAAAACAAGCATCTGGCACCTACCATCAGAGCCACCATCTCTCAGTTCAACGCGGTTACCAAATGTGTTGTCAGCACTATCCTGAAGAGCAAAGAACTCAAAACACAGCAGAGGGCCAAGATCATTGAGAAGTGGATTCATATTGCACATGTAAAGCATTTATTCTAGATTGTTTGATGTTCCTCATGCAGGTGCTTTGGAGTGAGGGAGACGAAGAAGGGATTGTGTGCATTGATCTCAGGCCAAACTTAGCTCTGATTCTTTCTAGATTTGACCAGCTTTCTTGCTAATAGAAGATTGATACTGCCACCTTTTCCCTAGTTCCTTTTCCCATATGGAAATTGGGTTGATGTTTGTCTCTTTGCAGGGTGGGGAATGCTAATTAATAAATGAGGCAGATAATGTGCCTTGCAGATGGGGAGCGCTGCACACTTGATAATGTAACATTGATGGTAAGATGGATATAAATTCAATCAGTTGAGTTCCCTGGTAAGAAAGTACTGCTCATATCAGTGATAGAAATGATGTGGTGGTTGATCCCCACTACACTTCCTTTATCAGGCAGTGCAGTGACAGCACAAGGGCTAACAGTTTTAAGCTAAAAAAAAAAAAATAATGGGAGGAGGAAATTATGTTTGGTAGGGGTGGTGGGGCACTGACACAGGCTGCCAAGAGAAGCTGTGGTTGCTCCATCCCTGGAAGCGTTCAAGACCAGGTTGGAGATTGGGATTTGAGAACCTGGAGGTGTCTCTGTACATGGCAGGGCATTGGAACTGGGTGTGCTTGAAACTCTTTTCCAACCCAAACTACTCTGTGATTCTATTATATCACCAAATGTTAGAATAAAATCAAATAGAAACGGAAAACTGGCAGTGGTGTAGGCAGTAGGCAGTTAGAGTGAGCTTTGCACTTCACTTGCTTTGGCTGTTAATATTCAGTCAGTGAGCATCAGCCTCCCTCTCCTGCATATGCAAATGATGTGAGAGGTGAAGCCAGGTATGGTGGAAGACAGCATAACTGTTGTGTTTTCATACACATACATCTAAATATACGTGTATGTATATATGAAAGTTAAGTACTGGATTTTAAGTGCAGAAAAAAATAACTTCTAAGTAGTAGTAGCCTTTTTTATCATGAGAAAAAAATGAAATTATTGTTTATGCTCTTTTGTTCTGAACAGTTCTTGAGGCTAAAGAGTCATTTGCTTACTAAATTATTCCTTGTTTACATTGGGTCTGCAAACCAGCTGGGTTTGGGATGGGGCAGGTGGACAGAGCAAGTAGTGGTACGATATGGCACTGGTCTCATCATCTTACTTTTCTACTTTTTCACTGCCTTATATTTATTTCTCTCTAATACATTCTTCCTTTTCGCCTCAATTCCTTTGTCTTTTAAGAGATTGTGTGTTATCTTGGCACAGCAGAGTTTTCCATACCTTCTTTGCATAACTCTAGTTACCTTATTTCTTAGACTTTATCAGTTATATTTTACTGTAAGCTTTTTAATAGGTCCCTTTCAGGGCTGCTGGCACCTAAATCTAGGTCTCCTTTTTGAAAGGAACTTTAAAGCACTTTAATATGGATATCTGTTGACTATGTTTGAAGAATCACATGGATTCTTTCAAAGCTCTACAAAACAAGCAGTCATAAAAGGCTCAAGCCAAACAGAGACCTTCCAACCTTGACAGTGCACGTCTGTACTTCCAGAGGCAGCATTGTTAGTACTGGCACTTAAGCTCCAGCAACTGCATGGTTCAGAAAACTGGTATGGGGAAGTTCTTTCACCTCTACTTCGGCACTTATGTCGAATTGTTATCTGCTGCCCACTTTATAGACCATGTGAATGGATTAGGAAGTTTGGTTCTTATTTCCTGTGTGCAGATCTCCAGTTAATGGGGCCTTCCTGGAGCAAGCTGGGCTGCAGTCTGGGCAAGCAAGCATGGAGCTGCATCTTGCTCATCAGAGGGCAGCAGGAAGGGCCAGGGAAGCCAGGCCAGGCACTGTAATACTTTTTCTGTGGGTGGAGAACTTGGTTCTTCACCTCTATAAATCCAATCTCCCTTTACTTAGTTCATGCACTTAATTAAAAACTCCAGTCTTTGCTAGGCACATGAAAATGCATGTGCACACTCTGCAGAATAATTGCACATGTAAAACAGCTACTTGCATATAGAGTCAGCTGCCCACTTCTGAAGAAAGTTGCTTGCTTTGTGCATGCAAATGAGTGTTTGGAATAGTCAGATGCCTGAATTAGAAAATAATCCACTCATTAAAGTGCAGTTATTCACTGACAGCTAACTCTGTATCTTAGCAGCGTGGAGTTCTGCATTTCTTATCTGTTCATCAATTCTGGATCCAGTTTCTTAGATTACAAGGAAAGCTGAATAAACTGCAGCCCTCTTCACTCCACCTCCATCTAAGCAGGAGCCAATTTTATTCAGACAGTATTTTCTTTAAAAATAAAAAGTAAAAATGGAATAATTAGTATCCTGTTATGCTTAATTAAAAAAAAAAATCCGAGTTCTTTCGGAGCACTTTGCAGGATTCTTTCTGGTTTTCCCCTTGAGAAGGACGCAGCGTGAAATGAAATCGTCCAAAGCAGTCTAAAAAATTCTTATATGCAAATGGGAGTTTGCTAAAGTTTAGGCAGCAGTCAGTTAGAACACTGAGAACATGAAATCCAGTATTGAATTCCTAATGAGCTTTTAATCATATGACATGCATTTTAAGTCAAGATGGTTCCGAACTGGAGCTTCCAGTCATAACTCCTGTCATACTTGAGAAAAAGAAATGTTAAGAATTTGCCTCTAAATCTATATTTTCCACAGCCTGAATTTCAAGCTGAACATGAAGAAAGAAGGGTTTTGTTCTCAGAGGTGTCAGAGCTGTGCCTTCTTTGGCTGCAAACCATGCAAAATTAGCTTTCAGGTCTTGTGTGTCCTACCACATGATCTTGAACTTGGTCTTCACAAGTTCTTCTTAGCCATATCTTAGTCTGGGGTGGTGAGGCACAGGAACAGGTTGCCCAAGGAGGTTGTGGATGCCGCATCCCTGGAGGCAGTCAAGGCCAGGCTGGATGTGGCTCTGGGCAGCCTGCTCTCCATAGGAGATTTTGCCATAGCAGAGCTCCACAGGAAATGCCCATGAACCAAATCTCTCTGTCAGGATTTGATCCCAGATCTGGAAAAACTTAGAAGGTTTACTCTTTAACAGGGTGCACGTACTTGAATAACTGGTTATTCCAATTATGTCTTTAGTTTTAATGGACTGAGGGTTTACATTTTAAATACCACATACAAAGAGGTGAAGCCTGTTTTTTTTTCCCCTAAAGAGCATAAGGGGTTGGTATCTATAAAGGGCCTTTTAGGAAGCGTAACAATTCTGCTCTTTAGCCTGGCTTTGTGAGCTCAGTTCAACTTATTTTTTTCTAGGGCTGGACTCCATAATTCTGCAGCGTCTTCACAAGTACATGAAAGTGAGGAAAACAAGATATAAGTGCCAAAGCCCATAAAGCATTTGGTGTTTGGAGGGGGGATGATATTTTTGATGCTCGGTATTTGTACAGCTGCCTACTTAGCAGGGAGAATATGTAGCAAGCATGACACCGGTCAAACAGAACAGCACTAACCTAGCCATAATGCTGACCTTTAATGCTCCTGTATTTCTAACCACTCCTTTTGTAGGAATGTAGGATCCTGAAGAATTTTTCTTCCTTGAGAGCCATCGTTTCAGCACTGCAGTCCAACTCCATCTATCGGCTAAAGAAGACCTGGGCAGCTGTTCCAAAGTAAGCCCCCCCTCACCCCTTGTTTTGACTGTTCCTGTGGCTGGCCCCAAAGGCAAGAAGTGCTTTTTCTCTTTATCACCTTTTTCTCAGCCTTCCCACTCTGCTCCTTCATGGACATCTGTTCTCTTTCAGGAGAACCTGTCATTCCTGTTAGGCTCAGACCCCTTTTTTGGGTCTGACTGCTTCTCTTTGCTGTTCAGGGATCAGCTTGTTCTCAGGGGGCACTGGGACTCTTCCATCCTTTTCAGCATACTGATCTCCCACAGCCCATTGCACTTTCCTTCCACTGCCCTGTTTTCCTGTTCAAAATATTGCTATCTCAAGTCTGCAGTCCTGGACAACAAAAAGGATCTTATGCATCAAATGCTTCTAGCTTTCCAGAGAGCATCAAACAAGGCAAAAATTAAGTACTTGGGATATGTCTCACAGCAAGTATTCTGCTCCTTGTTATCCATTTATCCACTTTCCTACAGGAATTTTATACTAGTATGACTGAAAATCCTATTCAGAGTCTGAATCTTAGTACCTGTAGCTTGTATGGTGCTGTCAAATAAAGCTCTGCCTTGGAGCACCACAAGGTCTCTGGAGGGTTCCTAGGAGATGTGCTGAATCTCCTTGAGTGCACCTTGATGTTATTTTTTTATATGTTTTGCTGTTACTGATTCATGAGGAAGAAAAAAGGCTGAAGAGCAATGTGATCTGATTTGAAGTGCTTACTAATGACCTAAATTATTCAATTCTTTTCCTGTGCAGGGACAGAATGCTGATGTTTGAAGAGCTGTCTGATATCTTCTCAGATCATGACAATTATTTGACAAGTAGGGAGCTGCTAATGAAGGTGAGAATTAGCTTGAGTTGCAAGGCTCATAATCCCAATGAAAGCTGAAGCTGGCCCATTTTCCAAAACTCATCCCTTCCTAAGCTACTGCAGTGCTTCAGGGGAGAAACACTCTGTCGCTTGTAACACTTTTCTGCTAGGATGAGGTGATTTCATTGTTCATCTCCGAGCAGATCTGGAAAGGTTCAGGTTTGCACTGCTGAGTGGAAAGCAGCTCCAGCAAGATTCTTGACTGGGTTGCACCGCTGTGACTTCACTGGAACAATGCCACTGAGCTTCAGCTGAGGAATTAAACCCACATGTTTATCCAACTGTCCTGTACCTTCCTTGGAACCAGAAAACAGGGCTGGGAATCTCGATGGAACAAGCTTCCTGCTCTGTGTGTGGTCAAATGGACAACAAAGCAGACTCTGTCTGGAATAGTTTGACTGGTGTGCTCTCCTGGGCAAACCCCAGCAAACTCAAGAGCTTGAATGGAGTGAGGAAGACTAGCAGAGAAGCTTATATTATGTAGCATCTGAGGAATGTGTCAGTGGCAATTTTTTATTTTTATTTTTACATAAGAAGTTTCTCTAAACCAGCTAACTAGTTTACTTTTTGGCAGTTCTATCCGGTCTATCTGGCATTTGTACCTAACCCTTGATATCTGAAACACTGTTAAGCTCTAGAGTGATTGGTGAGTGCATTCAGAACTGGCAGTCTGTTTATCACCCACTTACAGTCAGCCTGTAGCTCAGTTTTAAAGCAGGTGAGACAGTAATAAGCGTAGAGGAAAAATGTGTGTTTGGAATGGTTTGTTTGAACTAAATATTAAAAGGACGAAACAACCCAATCCAAGCCCAGACCTTTTGGCTCCCAGCACATCACTCTCTCCAGCTGCTGTAAGCAGATCTGCAAAACATTTTGAAAGCAGTGAGAGGACAAAAATTCCATAGAATTAGCTAGAACTCCTCTCCTAGTTCTTGTGGACTGATTTGGAATGATTGGAGGATTCACATATGCTGCCTCCTTCCAGTCCTTGCTTTGTTTCTCTATAAGCAGTTTTCCTGAGGAGGTCGTGTTTGACTTTGTCTATCCATCCTGCAAATTTAAGTGCAGAGCAGAAAAAACACTGCACAAAACAGGTTGTCTGGCACAGAGAAGGGAGTGCTCTGTTCTCTCCTCCCCAGACAATGGCTCTGCTGTGAGCTGTAGCTTTAGCTTCTGGGCCTGCCTGTTGGTGACCCTGCACATAGCAGGGGGTTGGAACTGGATGAGCATTGTGGTCCTTTGCAATCCAGGCCATTCTATGAGTCTACAGAATCTCGTTCACCTTCCAAGATCTTGAGGACATGGATAATTCTTTTCCATTGCTCATTTTTCAAGTCAAGGAAGGAAATGCAGAGTTCAATCCATCTGTTCATTACGTGTGACTGGGAGAAGTAAATGTTGTAGTGAGAGGCTCTTTACAAGTGCAGGCTGTTGTTTTGTGCAAGGTTAAAAAGACACTGATGATTCATGCCATATCTATCTGGCCACTGGAAAAAATAACAGTAACTCCCAGCATCCCATATGGATCTGGGGAAATAAAGGCTGCAGATGTATTGTGAAATAGCTCATCCATTCATAGGAATTGTGGAGATCAAAACCTATTACTTCCATTTCCTGCGTGTTTTTGGATTAGTCAATAAGCCACAGAGGTTAGTTGGATCTCTGTGTCACAGCCTAAGAAAAACAGCAAAGCATTACATAAGACAGAGATGTTTACTCATAGCAGTCCTCATCAAGAATTTAAATAGAAATCAGAGAAGCATACAGACACCTAAATATGCCTAAGCATCTCAGATTTTAACTCCTAGGAGACTTAGGATAGCGCTTGGCTTTGGCCAGAGCTGAGCTATTTTACAGAGAAATTCCCCCATGGTCACCTGGTGGGACGTTGCCAAAATCCCCAGGTAGTGCACAAGACCCAGAAAAGCAGCACATGCATGTATGCCCAAGTAACTGTGCTAACCTAGCTTGCCTTGTTAAACACATTTGCAATGATTTTACACAGACGTAGTTGTCAGCTCACCACTTACCTCCTCCAATAACTGCCTTTTACATCCCTTACAGGAAGGAACATCCAAATTTGCAAATCTGGACAGCAGTGTGAAAGAAAATCAGAAAAGAACACAGAGACGTCTTCAGCTTCAGAAAGATATGGTGCGTCTGGTGCCCTCCTCTCCTTTTTGAACTGGGAACGTGGTTAAGTTTACCATGGTGAATTATGAGAGAAGCAGAAGCTAGAAGGGTATCTAAAAAAGGGAGCATGCAGGAGGTGATGCTCTTTTGGATGCCTTCTGTCACGTAAAAAAAATCACTAATAATCAATGCTGTTGATTAGCTGATACCAAGCAAGTGAAGTGCAAAGCTTAGACTGACTGTGTCACACTGAATGTGTTACACTGTGCTGCCAGGCTGTGTGAGCTGTGGGTTGTGGTGCAAACTAGTTCTCCTTGTGCTCCAGTATCACCTGTCTGTGTACTGAGGTGCCAAAGGAAACAGACCAGGCATCAGCATAGGCAAGGTGCTCAGGGATCTGGTGCTGAGAACGCTCCAGGATCACAGGATCTGGTGGATGTATGCAGTGTATGCAGGGACCACTCTGTCTTTCCTGGTGCTGACCTTCCCTTGCTCCCTGACAAGAGATAAATGGGTGCATCAGGCTGCTACTCCTCTCCCCACTTGTGTATGTTTCACATCCAAACCAGCTGTTGGGGATGGACGCTGAGCCAAGTGCTTGGCCTGAGTTTCAAGCCTTGCAGAGATTTACAGAGCACGTCATGTAAAAGAGGGACAAATGAGTGATGTGTGTAAACATGTGCTCGTCGCTTTCAGCTGCCTTGTTTCTGTCTCACAAGCAAGAACCCCATCAATTTACCCTTGTTATCCTTTAGAGAGTAATGGGGAAAGCTACACAATTGTTTCTTAGTAAAATATGTAATGTAAATACTGGGATTCTCCTGATAGAGAAAATTAGCTCTGACCAGAGCAGAAATCTCATTTACTTTTAAACAAGCTCGTGAAGCTTCTGACAAACCAGCTTGAAAACTGCACAGAGCTTCACAGAGATTGCTTTGTAAAATGTCTGGTTTCCAATCTGTTGGTGAAAATGGCTTTTGTCTCAAAGTTGGCAAAGATTTCAAAGAACAGGGGAAGAGAGATCTGGGATAGGAAGGCAAAACTGCTGAATATGATTTTTTGTTTGTCTTTTAGTTTGACTGGAAAAAAATACTGATCCTTTTGGATGGTAGGAACAAGCATTTCCTTCATGAGTGTAGGAACGGCCTGAACTCTAGGACTGGTTGCAGTCTAGAAGGTTAAAATTTGAATGCTAAGTAATTAAAATGCAGTGGATGACTGGGGGAGAAATTAATTTTTCTTGGAGGAAAAATCTGTGACTTGATGTACTTGATTGTCACATAATATAGCAGTGCAATCGAGTAAAATCCCACCAGAATGAAGCAGAAAGAGATATTTCCACCAGCTAGCCTGGATTGCTCCAGCAGGTAGTGGAGGAAGTCTCAGTGCTCTTCCCACAAGTAGGGTTTCCCAGTGCCTGTTAGAAATATTGCAGTATAAAGCCACTCCTCAACGTCTGCAAAAGCATCCTGCTTCTCAATAGGATTTAATTTGAATTCTAGCCTACATACCAAAGGTGATGCGATGAAAGAAAGCTTCAGTGAAAAGACTGACATTTGGTTAAGCTGCTTTTATTTCTTCTTTTAGTAGTGTTTGAGCATTCTAATTACTGTTTCCCAGTCCATCCAACGCTGCTCTGATCGTTTGCAGGGAGTGATGCAAGGCACCGTCCCTTACCTTGGTACCTTTCTCACTGATCTCACCATGCTGGACACAGCCCTTCAGGATTACATCGAGGTAATCTGGGGCAATGTTTTCAATCCTGCATGCTCTCCTTGCCTGCCTGGCACTGAGCGCTTGTGTTCGTCTGTCTCCTACTGTGTTCATGTGCAGTTCTCAGACCTGGAGGAACGAGTGAGCACAGGAAGGATTGCAGGAGTCTGGTCACATAACAGAGCTTGAGGAGGGGGCCAATTTTCAGAGGTGTTTGTTTCAGAGCTTTCTAGACACCTTTGAAAATTGGCTCCCAGTTAATGCGGACACTTGAGGAGCCCTGCTGAAGGCACCCAGACTTAATTGTGCCAGTGCTGATGGTTATGACAGGAATGGGCAAATAAATTTCTGTCTGGGCTGGTAAACGCTGCTGGCGTGTTTGGTTGTTGTTTGTTTTCCCAACTGCACTAAAGCAGGCTTGAATGAGATCGCTATATATCCATTTTCTTTTTGGCAGTTTCCCATTCCTCTGTGCTTTGTGTTCAGCTGGTGTTCTTGAAGCTTGCTGGGAATGCTGCTGAACTCACAGTATAGGCAGAAAACAAGTTTGTTTCCTGCATGCAAGGACTTCTTCAGACCTAATCTCAATGCAGCTTTCTTACACTGGACTTTTCTTCTTGAGCAGATTGCCCAAGAAGACAGATAACGTTTGGAGATTCATGTATATGAGCGCTATGGTTTTCATCCAATTGGGAAACAGTATTTTTGAGTCCTTGCTCAGGGCAGGTCTCTGCTCTGTGTTTGTGTGCTACTCCATCTTGTTTGTGATTAAATTCAACTGAGCATTTGCTCTTCTACTCTGATCCTTTCCCTTTGCTTCCAACAGGGTGGCCTGATAAATTTTGAGAAGAGGCGAAGGGTAAGAAGCATGTTCTGTGATTTTCAGTTCACTGATGCCCCTTCTAGAGAATTCTCATGCTTGATGCCTGTTCTCTTTGCTCAGGCATATGCAGCAGCTTGGGACACATTTGTCTGAATAAAGTTGTGCCAAATCTCTGTTCTGGGGCCTGAAAGTGACTTGGATTTGGCTGTGATGGAGCCATTTCCTTCCCTAGCCTCTTCCCAGCTCCATAAACTGTTTCTTGGACTTACCTTTTATGTATAAGTGCATGGTTCAGGTTATTGATAAGAGTAATTTGTGAACTTGTGACCCTTTGCTGTTTGTGGAAGAGGAACTGCTGTGCTGCTGCTCAGCTGGCTTGCACTGATGCTGGTTGAGCGTGGTTCCTTGTGCTTGTCTTTGAATTGGTGCATCTTTAATAAAATGCTCACATTTCAATGCACAACCAAGCAGAAACCACAGCAGATTTCATTGCTTATAAACTGGTTGTTGAAATAGTTCCTCAGCTGCAAGTGACAGTAAGTTTGTCCTGGGTCTGTTGTTGCATATATTTAGTATATGAATGAGTCTGTTTGGCTTTATCTTGTTTTCTGTTTATATGAATGAATATGTTTGGCTTCATCTCATTTTCTAAATAGAATTTCTGTTGGATTATTTCTTAGGAATTTGAAGTAATCGCCCAAATTAAGCTCTTGCAATCTGCATGTAACAGCTATTGCATGACACCAGACCAAAAATTCATCCAGTGGTTCAGGAGGCAGCAGCTTCTGAGCGAGGAGGAGAGGTATGGTTCTGCATCCAACTGGCAGAGCAGGCTTTGCTTTTCTTGCCCCAAGCCCACCTGGGTGAGTTATGTCAGTCTTTAGGGATCCTCTTACAGATGTAGCATACACTGCTGCTCCAGCATGGTGGAAATACATCTGTCTGCTGCGCAACAGCTGTAGAAAAACCGCCTAACGCTGAGCAGGGCTTAGTTCTGAGATTGGACATGAGGGTTCTGACTTTGAAATGTGAGAGCCTGTTGTGTCTGGCCTGTCTGCATACCCAGACATACTCAGACCGTGATCCTGAGGGACATCAGGATGCAGAGCACTCAGCTGGTGGACACAGACAGCAATAGCCAAGGCAGCTCAGAGCTCATGGTAAAATGGGAGCTGTGTTCCTCTTTGTGGGGTTGCAATTCTTCTGTGAAGTGGGAGTAGTTGAAGATTTCTGAAACGTCTTCAACACGTTGCTACTTTGACATATGTAACTAATGCTACTGTATGTAAAAATTGAGGTAGTGCTCTCTGTCGTGCAGTTATAGCCTCTCATGTGAGATTGAAACAGCTGTTGACACGAGCACCACATCACCAAAACCTCGGAAAAGCATGGTGAAGAGACTCAGCCTGTGAGTATGACCGGATGTAGCAGCATTGCATGTGTTGGTACGAACCAGAATGAATGCAACAAGCAAAACTCATTTCACCAGCTGAAAACTTGGCTAGGAACCCAGACCACCACGTTACTTTGAGGAGACACCATTGGCCAGAAACTCTTAATTCTGTCTGAAGCTGTCTTCTTCTATTGTTATAACTGATCGTGAGGATTATTAACGATGAAAGAGATTAGAGACAAACAAACCTTTTTAAGAGTCAGGAAAAGGAACAATTTCTGGATTGGGTTATAAATTCAGTACCTATTGTGCAATAACTTCCCTGAACACAGTAGCAAAACAGAGTAAATGAGGATAAAGTCTGGCCTGTTATTAGTCTAATTTACTATCCACATGCAAAAATTCCTCGCAGGATTTGACTATGATAATTAAGGTTGGCAAAAAGGCATTGAAAATAGAAACAATCTGCCTAACTGCCTTTAGGTTGGAAAAGAAACATAATCATGGGGACATGGTCCAATTTAGTCTAATAGCTTAAAGATTTGGGTAGGTAAAGAGCTAAGCAGATGTGGAAATAACAAACGAGCAGGAGCTCAGGGAAAGCTGCAAGGAATGAAAACACAGGTCAAGGGTCAACGTCAAAATACCTTAAAGATGAAACATGTGAACCTGATGTGAGAGGAGATACGAAGGAACTCCCGTGTGTTAGTGCTATCATCAAGATGAGGGGAAAAACTATGAACAGCTCTGTCAGCTCCTAACTGTTCTTTCCTGGCCGTTCTTGTACCTGGCTTCCTCAGAAGAGCAAACAGCCATTCATTTTACATCAGCACTACTGCATATTAGGGTCTGAAAGAAGAACAAGTTTTTTAGTCCAGAGTTCTGAGTTCTGATGTGCAAAACAGTAAAATGTACAAATCTGTGGGTGGCTGTTTGGGAAAGGTGTGTTCAGTCCATCCGACTTGGTTGTGAAAAGCTGTGGCACCACAAGCTTTGCAAATAGCCTCAACTCTGAGAGCTTGCACGAGTCTCTCCTGTGGTGTGTGCCTAAACTGAGTGTAAGAATTGTCACTGCTGATTGGTCTCTTATTTCTGACTGTTTCAGTGCTCCAGTATTGTAATTTGCCATAGCATCAGCTTTGTTTGCACTGTGCAGGCTTTGTGTAAGGAGCTGTTTCATCTATGGGCTGAGTGTATTCTGCAAATTAATACTGTGGAAAAGACTGGCTTAATTTTCCTGGAACCACCGAGTGACACCACTCTGAATTGTTTTAAATCATTAACTACGTGCTGACGTGGCATCTAATCCACTTGGTTTCTCTGCTTTATGTATTATACAAGCTTGTTTCCTTTGGCACTCCTTTAAACTTACCTGACCTGCATTTGGAAATGAGTCTCGGTGAGGGAGAGCCTGTCATTTGTGTCATCTACACTTTCTTGTCATCTTATTGTGCCTGTGTCCATTTAGCTCAGAGAGAAACTGGTATCTGTGGCAGCTTTACTGAGTGCAGGAATGTGCAGCAGAGGTGAATCTGCATTCTGAAGACCTTTGCCCAGAGTATGGGCCACACATTACCCATCACTCACTGTCCTACTTATTCGCAGCATCTCTGTCTTGAGTTCCTTTGTGTCAGAGAGACAATGGTGTGCAGCAGTCCATAAGGAGTGAGCTGCCAAGCCTCTAGCTTGGTTTGTAAACATGTCATATTTACCATCAATCAGTTCCTGGCAAGAGAGTCTGAAAATGTATAAGACTGAAGAGAAGCCTCGTTTATGATAGTGAGCATTAGCTCTGATTTTGATCTTGCAGCTGGAGCTTACGCGAGGTCAAGACAGGATTATGTTAGTGTGTAGCAAACTCTCTTGACAAATGATACAAACAGTAGAGAGGAAATGAAAACAATAGGCCACTAGAGGTAGAAAAACAAAGCAGTACAAAAGATTTTGCACTGAATGACAGCTTTGCTCAATCCAGCTCTGTTCTGCTTTTACTTACTGGCTGTTACGTTTGTTTTCTATGTTAGACTATTTCTGGGCTCTGAGGTGATCACCAACAGCACGCCCACCAAAGAGCAACCCAAATCGACTCCAAGTGGGAGCTCTGGTGAGAGCATGGACTCGGTCAGTGTGTCATCCTGTGAGTCTAACCACTCTGAATCTGAAGAAGTCTGCATCACTCCCATAGACACTCCTGATGAGCCACAGAAAAAGGTACAGCCTGGGGCTCGTTGCCAACACAATTAGACAAAGGCAGGCTTTCCATGCTGCACCTAGATGTTTTCCAAGTCTTGAGTCTTGTCTAGGGCACTGCTGTAAAGGCGGAGGAAAGACACTAAAAATAACTGTGTCAAAATGAAAGCAATCCAGTCGGGTTTTTTTTGCACAATCCCTTTCATGTTGCCTGGATACCAGGCAGACTGCAGTTTGCTTTCTGTGAAACCAGATTTTAATGTGGTGCCTGACAGCGTTTTTGGTTTTAGAGGAGGCTTTGGAGCAATATGAGGTTAATTTGTCTCTCAGCCACCCATCATGCTTTTTGCAAGGGATGGGACAGACTGGCAGCATTTCTACCTTGGAACCATAGGAACTGGGGTGAGGAGCCAGAGCATCCTGCTCGCAGATGGTGGCACATCTCTCCAGCATGCAGCAGTGTGACGTTAGCAGATGAGGACGGGAGGATCTGTAGGCTCCCCCAAACAAAACCAAAGGAAACAGGAGATGGGATCATCTGAACATGAGTGAATCAGCAGCAGGTCATTTCACCCCAGGCTGTCTCGGGTTCAGTGAGCTCTTCTGTGGTTAGCAGCCTGGTGCCATGCTTGTGCTGAAGCAATTGATGTGACATGGCTGTGTTTTAGCTCATGTATATGTTGGTGACAGCACTGGTCTCATCCCAGAGTAGGCAGAGCTGCTGCAGCTGCCCCCAGGAGAAAGGTATTGCACTAGCAAGCCAAGAAATCCCCCCTTTTTCCTTCTTCTTGCTTGGCAGAGCCCCATAACCTGCACATGGCCAACTGGGATGTCCCCCAGCAATGCGAGTGTAAAGATGTAGGGGTGAAACTGTGTGTCTGTGCTGGCAGCAGATGGGCTGGCCATTCTCTGGTACATTCTGGACAGCCAAAGTGTAAAGACAGGAAGGCAGTAGGTGGGATCTGACTGGGGGATCCACAGGGACACCTTCCCTACTGACAAATTCTTCCATTTTGTTCTAAGTCACATTGGAGACATTTTAGGGATGTTTGGGCTTGAGCTTATGGCTATTTTAAATGAAATTGCGTTTAGTGTTCTTAAACCAAATGGAGCACAAGGTCCCGGACATCAGCATCCAACTCACTAAGTCATTCAAACTTAAAGTTCAGCTGGAGTGGTTGTTAAAGTGGATTTGAAGCATGAGTTGGAGAGGGAACCTCCTGGTGGCAGCTTCTGAGCAAGGCATGTGGAAGAAAATGGTGAAACACTGCACTTCAGGGGGAGGGAGGGAGGCATAAAGAATAGACAAGGAACAGGGGCAGACAAGGAAGGGTGTGTCTGTGTATATGTATATTTTCACAGCAGTCACAAGTCCAGTTCCCTGTGCAAATTTGGGTCTTGCTGCAGAGCAGAGTGCCCTTCCCACACCCATTTGCCCCCGGCCATGAGCCCACTCTGTTCCTTGTTTCTGCTGCCACCTCCTGGCCTTCGCACACTGTGAGCAACTCACCAAATTGGAAGCAGGGAAGCACTAAAATGCTGAAATGAATCAAGTCAAGGTTTTTTTGTTTTTTTTTTTCTGTTTTTTTTTTGGAGATAATACTACAGCCAATGTGCTGGACAGAGTGCAGAGCAGTGAGGATTTGCACATGCCTCCTACTTTCCTGAGTTCTCCTCCACACGCACAAAATGTCTGGTTTGTAACTGTGTTTTTCTTCCTGTTGTGCAGCTCTCGGAATCCTCCTCCTCCTGTTCCTCCATCCATTCCATGGACACATCCTCCTCGGGGCTGTCATCTTTAACCAACATAATCTCGTCCCCTCCCTTCTTGTCCTCCAACCCCAAGATCCACAAGCGCTCCATCTCTGTGACATCCATTACCTCAACAGTGCTGCCCCCTGTTTACAACCAGCAGAACGAGGACACCTGCATCATCCGAATCAGCGTGGAGGACAACAATGGCAATATGTACAAAAGCATCATGGTGAGTGGTGTGCAACAGCAGGCTGCTCTTAGCCTTCATCCTGCTTTCTTTCTGGGTGATTGCTAAAGCGCAAGGTGCTTTTAATGGTGCAGAGACCAATTGGCTGAGCCAACTACTCAAAAAGGACTTGAGAGTGAAAATGACGAATGTTTGAATTCAGCATCTGTGGAACGTGATGTGCATAGGAGATTTGAATACAGCAGAGTATCTCCGTGGCACTTTCTAGTCATGAAATTTATGTTTGTGTTGGATCAAGAAATTTTAAGTGTGATGAGTGCAGGATGTGCTGCTCCTGCCTTTTTAGCTAAAGCCAGCTGCTACCTCTCCTGCTTAGTACGTGAGTGACACAAGCTCTGCTCAAAGCCTTACCTGGGAGCAAACAATGGTATTTTTTTAGCAAGTTCAGCTTTTTCATGGTTTTAATGGTCTGCCCTAACCAAATTGCAAAGAGCAGTTCCCTCTGAGGGCCTGCCAGATTCTGCCTCCAAGAGGTGAATCTTCCCTTCGACTTGATAAGGCCCTGCAGAACCTCATGTCTGTCCCTGGCACACCACTGCAGACAGTACTGGAAGTTACAAGGCCAAAAATCTTTGCTGGATGTCAGAGGAGGTATTTAGCACAGTGAGGCTCCAGATTAATTGATGTCTGCAAACGGCAGATGGGGCAGTTAGTTGTGTGGAAGTTTATGGCTAGCAATAATAAGATCTCATTTCTCAGAGTGGTTGCTCAGGGAAGCAGACGGTGTGATTTACTGCTGGCTCTGCCCATACAGCATCTGTCTTCTTGAATTAAAATAACAATAAGTGTCATAAATACCACAACTTAGTAGCTAGGAGTATCTGTCTACTCCCATGTTACCGACCCATCAGAGTTTCCTGGTTCTCTAAAACCTTTTGCAAGGCCAAGTGGGCTGCAAAGAGACAGGCCTTTACTGATCATTAAATCATTATATAAAGTGATCGAGCAGAACATCTCACTACTCATTTATCTCTCTTGCAGCTAACCAGCCAAGATAAAACTCCTGCTGTCATCCAGCGAGCTATGTCAAAGCACAACCTGGAATCTGACGCAGCCGAGGAGTACGAGCTCGTCCAGGTCATCTCCGAGGACAAAGGTAGGGAGGCAGAACTGCTGCTGCTGGAGAAGTCATGCTCCATTTTTAAGGAAGGGGTAAAATGCTGCGTTATTACAGTAGGAATAATCACTGCGTGGGGATGATGTAGCATGGCCTGCCAGCACCTTGCCTTCTATAGGGAGAGCATGCTCTCCCGACAGCCCCTCTGTACGTGTGCTATGTGGCCACAGCCACCTCCAGGGCTGCTTGCCTTCCCTGAGCAGAGCAGCCTGCCCAGAAAGGAAGGGCACAGCCTGGATCCCTGCTGCTGCCACCTCATGTCCTCCAGAGCCCTTCTCTCCTGTTTCTGAGAGAGTTTATTGTTTTCTGTGCAGCAGAAAGGGGCAGCACTGCTCAGCCGTGTGCAGGCATCTGTTCATTGGCTCCCTGTTTTGTCCTGCAGTACCACCAATGTTTTGTTCAGTATCACCAATGAACACTCACTCTGCTCCCTCTGTTGCAGAGCTGGTGATCCCAGACAGCGCCAACGTGTTCTATGCCATGAACAGCCAGGTGAACTTTGACTTCATACTGAGGAAAAAAGCTCCTGCTGACGGGCAGGTGAAAATGAGGAGCAGATCCAGCCTGACGCTCCCCAGAACTGCCAAACGGGGGTGCTGGAGTAACAGGAACAGCAAAATCACGCTGTGAGGTGGACGCGGCGGCTCTGAGGTGAACTGCTTGAGAACCCAACCTTCGCTACCATCCAGTATTACAGAATCACAGCAGGTGAATGTGTCAGTATTTAACGTTGAAAATATTGGAGGCAAATGCAAAGTGAGCATTTGGTCAACGTCCAGCCAGAGGCGTGTCTCTTCACCTGAGCTGGACAGACACGGATTTACAGGACAGGCCGGACTGGGATGATTTTGTTTTGCACATTAGCCTAGGAAGGTGAGAAACCCCACCTAGAGGGGAAAAAAAAGGACTGCAATGTTTGTACTCAGACCACCACGTATGCCTACTTCTTGTGTGAGAAAACCTTTTCTTTGTGCCAGTATTACATACAGTGAGAATACCTAAATTTATTTTTATAAAACTGGAGAAGGAAAGCCACAGGCCTGTTCTGTCAGAAGGGAGCAGGAGCCCCAGGGCCGAGCAGCTCATGGAGAGTGCTGGGTCATAGGAGGGGCGGGCACAGAGTGCACCCATGGCAAGGCACTGTGGGTACAGCCCCAAAACGCTCATCTCTGGAGAAGGAAGAAGCAGCTGCAAGCACGTGCATTGCCTTCACGCTGCTGGCAGCCTTCTTTTTGCACTTGTTCGAAGCCAGAAAATTAACTACTTTGGGATTATTATTATTTTTTCCAAAGAACATTAAAAGAGAGGACTGTGCTTGCTTTCACATGAATGTCATGATTTGTTCATGAGCAAGGCACTCAACACTACGTCTGGACTTCAATGCCACTGCCGCCTGCTTCTCCTTTTGCTTTGCTAACCCACTCAACAGAAGTCGATGCCTCTGCGTGCACTCTGACATGACTGATGTACCTCTTTGTAATGTGCAATCAATATTCAGGAGCAGAACTTTCCCCACATTACTCCACCTGTTTCATTCCACGGGAGGCAGCTACATTACCTTCTGTCTTAAAAGTGGGTGTTGACAGGAAATAGCCCCATGTCTAGCATTACCCTCAAACAAACAGATTTTATATCCTTGTAGCATTATTGTGCATAATCTCCAGCCACTCCCCTTGCTCTTTGTATACGTCTATAAATGAATTTCCTGACATGGTACATCCTTTCAGCTGGAATAAAGAATTTAACCATTTGTTCTCCATGAATGCACGCCTGGAGTGTCTTCCCACATCCAGGCTTCCTTGAAAGGAGGGAGGTTTGATTTTATAAAGCCATAGATGAGAGAGTGAGGACTGTAAACAGGCCTTACTGAACAGACAGCCTTTGAGATACCTTAGTGTTAGTTACAATAAACTCAGATACTGAATTTTACACATTTGCCTGGGGCTGTTCTTCCACCCATTCTGCAGCTGCCATGTCCAAACTGAGCTCAGAGTACATCAGCAGTCTGTGATAAATGCATGACATCAGCAGCAGTGCAGGTGCAATTTGGCACACTGCCTTCACAGGAGGCACCACCCAGGGTACATTCTGTGTAAAAACTAAAACTGGACTTTGGTGGGCGAGGGAGGACTGAGTTTGTAACCAGCCCTTCACACATACCAAGGTTAGCACCAGTTTACAGCAGAAGTGGTTTTCTTTGTATTTCGGTGTAAGAGTGCACAGATGTCTGTACAGCATCCTTTGTAAACTGCAGTGTTGCTAACTCCACCATTGCATGCCTGTATTAAGCTGAAAGGAAAACGGTCTTGACCTCAAATTGACCCCTCCCCAGAACATTATATATAAAGATTTTTTTAACTGCTTACCTGTAATCTTTATACAATAAGCATATAAATATTTTTTTTTCCACTGATACTTGCCTTAAGTTAATCTATGCCCTTCTCTTAGGCTTTATTACTACTGTGCGTCAGTTCCTTTGCATCTCATGCCCCCTTCCATTAATGCCCCTCTCTTCAGCATCACCACCTTAATTGGCTCGAGTTCCCAGCTCCTTCTGCCTCCCCTGGCAGAAAGCTCTCGGCTGCACTGTTTGGGATTGAATGGAAAATGCCGTGTCAGCCAAACCAAGCATGAGCAGTGCCTGCTCCCACCCAATGAAGAGCGCACACAGCTGCATTTCTTGCACCAGGTTCTATGTATTATCAGACCCGCTGACAGGTAGTAACATGTCGTCTTTAGCAGAAAGCACAACATGGATCAGGAATTATTAAAAACAAACAAGAAAATTTAAAAAAAAAAAACACAACAAACCAACCACACACAGATCAACTGCACAGATCAGCTGGCAGCGAGGCTCTGCGCTGCCGTGCAGGAGAGCGGCCCAGAGCTGCAGCCCACGGCCACCTGCCTGCTCCCAAACCTCTTCGAAACACCACCATCGCACTCTGCTGTCACAGGAGCCAACAGCAAGGATGTCAGCACACACCCAAAAAAAAACAGGTTTGCTCCTCACATGAAAAAATATCAAGACAAGTTGTCTTTACGTCCTGAAGGAACATGTGGAAGGGGAAGGAAGCTGAATGTGTTCCTTTTGGAGTGCAGAGGAAATACAAGTGGCAGCACTGCTCTGCCTGCTGCTCTGCAGGTTCTCTGATGCACCAACACATCTGTTGTAGGCCAGGAGCCCATCTGAATGAGATCCAGGCAGCCTTGACATTCAAACAGGAAGCCAGGAATGCTTTTCTGCAGAAGCATGAAGAGAAGACACTACACTTAGAGCACTGCTCCAGTGCATGGAGTATTTTTGGAAACCATTCTGATACTGACAAAACGAAACCTCCTAACCCAAATACTCTCTGCAGTTTCTCTCATAAACAGGGTTATAAAAACCTGCAGACTACAAGGAGAAAAAGCTACACAGCAGCCCAGTTACAGCTATCCGGAAAGGTATGGAACACTTGTACACCTCTATATATTAATTTTCATAAATACAGCATTCTACACAAGGTACTGTAGAAAGACGTCATTCAAGGATTTTTTTTTTCAAACAAAAGCTTACAAAGGCTTTTGTTCAGATCTCTGCCTGCCTGGAACACCTTTTTCCTCCTTTGTTTCCCCACAGTCTCGGAAAAGCAGCCCGGTGAGCCATAACCCAACTGGGTCCAACCCGATTGGATCCAACCCCACAGGGCCCAACCAGCAGCCCCGCCGTGCCGTCCCACGTAGCAGGACAGAGTCCCTGCAAACAGCTGCTCTACAACTTCCAGAGGTGAAAAGCCAAAGCGTGAGGCAGGTTTGGCTGTCAACAGAGCCCAGAGGAGGCGGGCAGTCATAGCTCATCCCTGGAGGACGGCGCGTTGAGGGAGGACTGGGGCGGCAGGGCGTCCTTGTTCTGTGCCTCGCTGTGGATCTGGCCCTGCTGCCGTGACTTCCAAGAGTGTGTCCTGTCCCAGTCCGTGGACACGGTCTCGTTGTCCCAGATGGTGGAGGTCTCTGTGTCACTGAGGTAGCCTGGCTGCCCTGTGTAGTGGGTGGGGTAAACGAGCAAGGGTTCTGCTGAAAAGGCCTTCAAGTCTCGGGATTCGTAATACTCCATGTACTTCGCTCTAAAGGGGGACAAAAACCATCAAGAGCTGAGTGTATGTCCATGTGTAACTTGGAGCCACAAGCCAACCCACTGAGCAGACAGGTCCCAGTGCAGCAAGGTGAGTCTAGAGCAGGTCCGACCCTCGGGATTGGGGACACAGTCTTACAGTGATGCAGATAAAGCCTCTGTTACCAGACAAGCACCTCAAAATGGCCCACAGGCCCTGCACCAGGCAGGCACACAGTCCCACTGCCACAGGGCTATCACTGCCTTGGCCCCACGGCAGCTGTTCTGCTGCAGACAGCCTGCAAGCACAAGGAACAGTCCTGCTCCCCCAGCCTGGCTGCAGAATTGAGATGCATTGATGCCATCCATTTTAAGACCATTCAGCAAGTCCCATTATATGTCAACGCAAGCCACAGAGACATCCTACTTACACAGGGTGCTTGTTGTACATGACTGGCAGAAACTCATCCACAGGCAGCATCTTGCTGAAAGGCTCTGCCCCAATTAGCTTCTGAGCCCCTTGGAAAGAGATTGCATACCCCAGGGTCCAATATGAGTAATCAGCTTCCACCAGATTCATGACATTGGGAACTGCTTTCTCGGGCTGCTGCACCTGCATCCTTTTCCGGCCAATGTAGCTGAAAGGGTGAAGAGACCACAAAAACTTGAGCTGAAGTGAATCTGTAGCAATGAAAACCACTCAGCTGTATTTCCACCAGGACAGGGCAGAGAGTCAATCCAGGAAGCAATCCCTGCTCCCAGACAGCCACAGCGTAACCCAGCAGTGGCACAGCTGTGAAAGGCTCTATCAGGGCACTGAATGCCTCAGTCCAACCCCAGGACCAGGCAGTGCCAGCTCCTCTGCCACAGCAGCATCTCTGACACCGCTGGGACCAACCAGCACTGCCCACAGTGGGTACTAACAGCACCCATGACAGCTGGGGCACTCCACTCTGTCCCAGGGAGTGGGGAGAGCCCACTGAAGTCTGCGATCTTAATGCTCTCTGGCATAAAGCTGTACCTCTGCCATGGCATGGCATGCTGCTCCCCTCTGTGTGCCCAGCAGCTCCCAGTTGCCTAGGGCCAACCACTTACATAAGCTCCCAGTCTAGCTGAGCTTGTTCTATGTCATCCATCAGCTTCATCAGCTTCCTCTTAAACTGGTGTTCAAAGCGCACGTCGTCCTCGATAACGAGAGTCTTCTCCAGTCCTCTGCTCACCACCTGCAAAACGAGGGCACAGATCAGCGACGGCCCCAGGACACTCCTCGCACCCTGGGATCACTGGAGGTCAGCCTGACCTGACAGTGGCTCCCAGATCCTGCAGGCAGGGAGGCAGAACCACTCTCAGACTCCGAGTTCAGCTACAGATCGCAAGAGCTGTCAAGAACAGCACCCACCAACCTCTTACCTCCTTCCAGATGTAGTAATGGCTGAGGAAGCAGCCGATCTCTCCCCTGGTCAGCGGCCGGGAGGAGTAGGGGTCCCGGTACCCTGGCAGCATGTCGATGCTGAGAGCTTTGAGCTGACTCGTGTTCAGTGCTCTGAGAAACAGAGTGTGTGTCACCACTGCAGAACAGTCACGTCTCGAGCCAGACACAGAGGCAAAATGGGAAATGCTGCTGACGTTCTGGGAAAACTGATGGACACCCAGAATTCAAAGACCATGAGATCCATATGAGAGGTTCCTCATTCCTCCAGGAACCTGTGCAACTTCCAGACCTGACATGTGTGCTTTTATTTCTCATTATAAAAATGCCCTAACACACCTTACAGTAGGGTGCTCAGGGAAAGGGCAATATCAGGTTAACACTGTAGCACAGAAGTTTCATAGCACCTTGCCAGGAGGTGAATTCTCTCAAACACTTTTGCTGATGACTTAAGAGAATCACAGAACTACAGAATGCTGTGGGTTGGAAGGGATCCCCCTACCCCTTCCTCAGCTCAGGCTGCCCAGGGCCTCATCCACAGCCAAGGGCACCCCCAGGGATGGGCACCCCCAGGGATGGGCACCCCCAGGGA